>NW_027590544.1:27500-271000 GCF_964213995.1 Mustelus asterias
CTGTGGAAGTTTCCCATCCCGCCCACCTTGGGAATTGTAACAGGCAGGGCAGGACCATGCAAAAGTCTCTCATAGAATCCCTACAGTGCAGAAGGAGGCCATTCAGCCCATCGATTCTGCACTGACTCTCCAAAAGAGCAGCCTATCCAGGCCCTCCCCACCACCCTATCCTGTCCCCTCCACCCTATCCCCATAACCCCGTGTATTCACCATGACTAAATCACCTCAGCCACGCTCGCCCCAAGACTGGAAAATCCCGCCCCTAGTGTCCAAAGATGCGAAGGTTCGGTGGATTGGCCATGCCAAAATGATCTCTTCCTGTCCAAAGGTGGGCTCTGTGTTCCCGTATTTAGTAAGGGTTTAAGATGATGAGATAGAAAGTTTGCCACAGTGCATACAAACAGGCAGCATTGGCAGCATTGTAGCTGGAAGCTTCAAATGACAAACAAATCTTCATGTCTGAAGTCAATGGATCAAAGAGTGAAAGATGGATTTCATTGTAGACAATTGTGTGGTCACCCACTTTAAAAAGGATAGAACAGATTGCTTTATGAATGGGGAAAAGCTGGAAAGAGTGGAGGCACAAAGAGACTTGGGGCGGTCACATCAACATAGAAAATAGGAGGAGGCCATTCAGCCCTTCGAGCCTGACCCACCATTCAACACTATCATGGCCGATCCTCTGTCTCAATGCCATACCCCAGCGCTCTCCCCATACACCTCGACACCTTTAGAGTGTAGAATTCTATCTATTTCCTTCTTAAATATATCCAGTGACTTGGTCTCCACAGCTTTCTGCAGGTTCACCACCCTCTGAGTGAAGAGGTTTCCCCTCATCTCAGTCCCAAATGGCCTCCTCTGTATCCTGAGACTGTGACCCCTTATTCCAGACACCCCCAGCCGGAGGAAACAATATCCCTGTATCCAGCCTGTCCAGCACTGTCAGAATTTTATACCTTTCAATTAGATCCCCGCTCACTCTTGTACATTCCAGTGAATACAGGCCCAGCCGACCCAACCTCCCCTCAGACATCAATGCTGCCATCCCAGGAATCAGTCTGGTGAACATTCACTGCTCTCCCTCTGTGGCAAGTACATCCTTCCTCAGATAAGGAGAGGAACACTGCACACAAGACTCCAGGTGTGGTCTCAGGGAGGCTCTGTCCAGCTGCAGTAAGACATCCTTGCTCTTCCACTCGAATCCTCTTGCAATGAAGGCCAACATGGGTGTCACAGTGGTTAGCTCTGCTGCCTCACAGTGCAACGGACCCGGGTTCAATTTTGGTCTCGGGTGACTGTCCGTGTGGAGTTTGCACGTTCTCCCCGTGTCTGCGTGGGTTTCCTCCGGGTGCTCCGGTTTCCTCCCACACTCCAAAGATGCGCGCGTTAGGTTGATTGGCCGTTATAAATTGCCCCTTAATGCCAGGGAGATTAGGATATTGTGAGTGAGACTGTGGGACTGTTCTCTATCTGTGTGTGTGTGAGACTGTGCGTGTATCTATGTGTGTGTGTGTGTGAGACTGTGTGTGTATCTGTGTGTGTCCATCACTGCGTTTGTGTGTGTTTCACTATCTTCCTGTCTCTCAGTCCCCCAGTCCCAGAATCTGCTTCTCTTTACACAGATGCTGCCTGACCTGCTCAGTATTCCGGCATTGACTATTTCACAACCTGTGGAGTTGTGAATGCTGCGATCATCAGCGAACATCTCACCTATGGAGGGAAGGTCAGTGATGGAGCAGCTGAAGATGGTTGGGGCCTCGGACACTCACCCTGAGGAACTCCTGCAGTGATGTCCCGGGACTGAGAGGATCAGCTTTGAGATAATCGGCACATTGGGGGAAAGCTTGGAAAGCAGAGGATGCTGATTTAAGGTGAATGGCGACAGCGGCAACATGAGGCAATATCTGTGGCTTTGGAGTGATCCTTGTTGTACACCACTATTAGCTGCTTGCCCACCTGAATATCTCACTGTTACTCTCTGCATTACTATCTCATCCCTATCTCTCAGTGACTCTGCCTCTCTCCATCTCTCCGGGGAAATTATAATGGGGAGCAAAGAAATGGGAGAAGAATTGAACATATACTTTGGTTCTGTCTTCACAAAAGAGGCACAAATAACTTGGCAGAAATGTTAGGGAACCAATGGTTTAGTGAGAGTGTGGAATTGAATTGAAGGAAATCAGTATTAGTAAGAAAATGGTGCTGGGGGAATGAATGGGGTTAAAGGCTGACAAATCCCCAGGGCCTGATAATCGACATCCCAGAGTATTAAAGGAAGCGGCGCTGGAAATATTGGATGCATTGCTGGTCATCTTCCAAAATTCTATAGACTCTGGAGCAGTTCCTACAGATTGGGGGGTGGCAAATGTAACCCCACTATTTAAAATCATCTTTTCACTTGCGTGTAATTTATCACAGAACACGGGCAGCATGGGCTTATCGAGAATGACGGGATAGTGTTGGGGTGGAGAAGTTATTCCTTCAAGTGGGAATCAGTGTAGTTTTGAAATGTGTTGAGGGTTTCTGCCTCTCTCCATTCAATCCTTCCCAACCTCGCTGCCGAGGCTCCTTCTCACTTTCTACCAGACAATTATTTGTGCTCGGGAGCGGGTGCAGAGGAGATTGAAATGAAACGGACAGACAGTTAACTTCAACACTGAGAAATGTGAAGTGATGCACTTTGGACAATAAGTTGAGGAGAGAATCCATAAACCAACTGGGAACAAGTTAATTCATGTGCAGGTAAAGGGAAACCTTTTATACCTCCATCAATCTGTGTCTCTCTCTTTTTCTCACTCTCTGTGTCTGTGTCTTCTGTCCATCTCTCCCTTTCTGGGATATCTGTGAAAAATATCCACAAATATCAGGCAGCCATTTGGCGTTTCTTCCCAGGGGCCATTTTGTGTGAACGCAGCACTGAGATATTTCTGACAGAGTTGTCTTTTCGCCAAAGTAACGTTAGTATTTTAAATGTGACAGATACGCAGCTATGGAGACACAAACGAGGGCTGTTTTCCCAGGAATTTTGGAGTGTCAGGGACAATTTGATCCAAGTTGTCAGGAGAATAATGGAAACTGATAGCACAGAGAGAGAGAAATGTTTCTTGCTGGTTATCTACCTCCTCCAGTCCCACCATCCTCCCATATCTGTTTTCCTTTCATTCTGGCTCCGTGACCATCCACAATTTGAATCGTTTCCCCATTGGGAGCTGTGTCTTCATCTGCGTGGGCTCCAACTCTGGAATTCCTTCCCTGAACGTTTTACTCAAATACATCCATGGGATGTGGGCCTGGCTGGTTCTGCCAGCGTTTACTCCTTGTCCCTAATTGCTCATGAACTGAGTGGCTTGCTAGGCCATTTCAAACAGCATCTAAGAGTCAATGACATTGCTGTGGGGCTGGAGTCACATGTAGGCCCGACCAGGTAAGGACGGCAGATTTCCTTCCCTAAAGAATATTAGTGAAGCAGATTGGTTTTCTCCATTTTAACACCTCCTTTTCCTCCAATTAAAATAGTCCATCAAAAACATCTGGCCAAACCTTTGGGACATGTGACCCGAAACTCTCCTGTGACCCGGGGTCAAACTTCTCACATTCAGGCTCCTGTGAAGCATCTTGGGATGATACTGTTCAAGGTGCTATATCAATGCAAGTTGTTGTTGTGTGTGTCTGAGTGTCAGCTTCTGTCCATGTCCAGGACACTGCAGGTAACAGAGAATGATTCACTCTGGTCTGCGATTGTACACCTCGTGTGTGTCTCAGTGTCAGCTCTGAAACATGTACAACACGATCGAATCCTGTTTCTGTGTCTCTCTGCCCCTGTATCTGTATCTCTCCCTCTCGCTCCATCTCTCTCCCCATGACTGAAACAAACTAGAGTTTAAATCCCACACTGGGATGCTGTTCAATGTGAGTTCAGTTTTTCCAGAAATAAAAATCCTCAATTAAAACTTCCTTTGACACAGCAGAGGGAACTTTTCTCAAAGTGAATTTGCGGCTGTCTTGAATTTGAACCCAAGTTTTCAATATGGGGGTGGCACAGTGATGCAGGGGTTAGCACTGCTTCCTCACAGTGCCAGGGACCCGCCTTCGATTCCCAGCATGGGTCACTTTCTGACTGGAGTTTGAACGTCCGTCCCGTGTTTGTGTGGGTTTCCTCCGGGTGCTCCGGTTTCATCCCACACTCCAAAGATAGAACAAAGAAAATTACAGCACGGGAACAGGTCTTTCGGCTCTCCAATCCTGCACCGACCATGCTGCCTGACTGAACTAAAACCCCCTACCCTTCCGGGGACCATATCCCTCCATTCCCATCTTATTCATGTCTTTGTCAAGACGCCCTTGAAAAGTCACTATCGTATCCGTTTCCACTCCCTCCCCCGGCAACGAGTTCCAGGCACCCACCACCCTCTGTGTAAAAAAAACTTTCCTCCCACATCTCCTTTAAACCTTGCCCCTCGCACCTTAAACCTCTGCCCCCGAGTAATAACTCTTCCACCCTGGGAAAAAGCTTCTGACTATCCACTCTGTCCATGCCCCTCATAATCTGGCAGACTTCTATCAGGTGTACAGGTTAGGTGGATTGGCCAAGCTAAATTGTCCCTTAGTGTCAGGAGGATTAGCTGAGGTAAATGTATGGGATTATAGGGATGGGGCCTGGGTGGGATTGTGGTCAGTGCAGACTCGATGGGCCGAATGGCCTCCTGCACTGCAGGGTCCGATGAACCCTGTTCTGTATTTGGTTTGGGATTGTTTGTTGAAAAGTGTAGTTGAAGTGTTACTCTGTAATGCTGGAATTTAGGCTACGGGATGATTGGATCAAACACTTCAAGATAATAAGGGGAATGGAGAGGACTGATAAAGAACAACTTTTCCTGCTGGTTGGGGAGTCCAGGACTTGGGGACATTGGATTTCAAACAATGTTGAGGATTTTAGACTTGTAGGAGTGGGATTCAGAAACACTTTGCCACACCAGCTGTGATATTAGTTTGGAACTACCTTCTATAATTCGCAGCTGATGCTCAGTCGCTTATTAATGTTTAAATCTGAGGTTGATAGATTATATTTTTATACAGCAGAAGCAATTTAAAATCAATGGGTCAATGTTAAAATGGATGCAGGAACAGAGAGGCCTGGGATTTCAGTTCATTTTTACATCTTAAAGATTCAACCTGGTGCTCAGAATCTGTCAGTTGAATCTACTTTTCCCGCCTGATAAAGTGTCAACAATTGTGTTGGGGAATGTGACAAAAGGTGACATTCCTGCACAGTGGGGTTGGGAGGTTGTTTGAAAGGAGATTCAGGTTGTATCAGAAAGCGTCAATTAGATTGTGTCTCGTTGCAGAAGGTGCATATTTCACAGGAAACGCCCCGAGATAAAGACTAGTTTCACCGATGTCTGAGTAACTTTCAAAGTCTGCAGACGCATGAAGGGGGCAGAGATATTGTAATATTCAGAGCAGGAGATGGGGGACAATCACAGAATTGAAGATGTGAGGCCATCTCCTGTTTCCGAATGTCAGTGTTTAGCTTTTAAACTTTAGTCCTGGGCTAATAATTCCAAGTTTGCAATCCCACACTTTGCTGTTGTGAATTAGAGTTGTGAATTTTCTGAAATTGGTTGTGTAATAAAACTCGGTGCAGGATGCAATGATTCCCATTCTGTCCGCTGCTGCAAAGCCCCCGTGTCTGTCTCAGTTTCATCGTATTTATCAATGATTTGAGATCCTAGAATCATAGAATCCCTAAAGGGCAGACCATTCGGCCCATCGGGTCTGCACCGACCACAATCCCACCCAGGCCCGATTCCCGTAACCCCATATATTTACCCTGTTAATCCCCTGACACTAAGGTCAATTTATCATGGCCAATCCACCTAACCCGCACATGTTTGGACTGTGGGAGGAAACTGGAGCACCCGGAGGAAACCCACGCAGACACTGGGAGAACTCTACACTGACAGCGAGCTGAGGCTGGAATTGAACCTGGGTTCTTGGCGCTGTGCTAACCACTGTGCCACCATGCCGTTCATCATAGAATCCCTAAAGTGCAGAAGGAGGTCCTTTGGTCCATCAAGCCTGCCCCCGACAACAATACCACCCGGGCCTGAATCCCCCTAACACTAAGGGGCAATTGAGCACGGGTAATTAACCTCACCCGCACATCTTTGGAGTGTGGGAGGAAACCGGAGCACCCGGAGGAAACCCACGCAGACACTGGGAGAACGTACAAACTCCACGCAGACAGTCACCCGAGGCTGGAATTGAACGTGGGTCCTTGGTGCTGTGGGGGAGCAGTGCTAACCACTGTGCCATCATGTCGCCGGTGATGAGACAGAAAGTTTGCTACATTTCACAGAAATAGGCAGCATTTTAAGTCTTATAGCTAGAAGCTTCAAATGGCAAAGAGGTATTCCACTGCATAAGAGGCCATTCAGCTCATTGAGTCTGCACAGACTTGATGACAGAGTATCTTACCCAGGCCCTCACCCCAGCCCTATCCCCATAACCCCATTGCTAATCCATCTAACCTATATATCTTGCGAGTGTGGAAGGTAACCAGAGCACCCGGAGGAAACCCACGCAGACACGGGGAGAATGTGCAAACTCCACACAGTCACCCGAGGCTGGAATTGAACCCGGGTCCCTGGCGCTGTGAGGCAGCAGTACGAACCACTGTGCCACCATGCCGCCCGAAAGTAAAATGTCTTAACTGAATGGTTCAAAGAGAGAAAGATGGATTTCATTGGAGACAATTGTGTGGTCACCCACTTTAAAAAGGATAGAACAGATTGCTTTATGAATGGGGAAAGGCTGGAAAGAGTGGAGGCCCAAAGAGACTTGGGGCGGTCACATCAACATAGAAAATAGGAGGAGGAGGAGGCCATTCAGCCCTTCGAGCCTGACCCACCATTCAACGCTATCATGGCCGAACCTCTGTCTCAATGCCATACCCCAGCGCTCTCCCCATACACCTCGACACCTTTAGAGTCTAGAACTCTATCTCTTTCCTTCTTAAATATATTCAGTGACTTGGTCTCCACAGCTTTCTGTGGGAGAGAATTCCACAGGTTCACCACCCTCTGAGTGAAGAGGTTTCCCCTCATCTCAGTCCCAAATGGCCTCCCCCGTATCCTGAGACTGTGACTCCTTGTTCCAGACACCCCCAGCCGGAGGAAACAATATCCCTGTATCCAGCCTGTCCAGCACTGTCAGAATTTTATACCTTTCAATTAGATCCCCGCTCACTCTTCTACATTCCAGTGAATACAGGCCCAGCCGACCCAATCTCCCCTCAGACATCAATGCTGCCATCCCAGGAATCAGTCTGGTGAACATTCACTGCTCTCCCTCTGTGGCAAGTACATCCTTCCTCAGATAAGGAGAGGAACACTGTACACAAGACTCCAGGTGTGGTCTCACCGAGGCTCTGTCCAGCTGCAGTAAGACATCCTTGCTCTTCTACTCGAATCCTCTTGCAATGAAGGCCAACATTGGTGTCACAGTTGTTAGCTCTGCTGCCTCACAGTGCAACGGACCCGGGTTCAATTCTGGTCTCAGGTCACTGTCTGTGTGGAGTTTGCACGTTCTCCCCGTGTCTGCATGGGTTTCCTCCTGGTGCTCCGGTTTCCTCCCACACTCCAAAGATGCGCGCGTTAGGTTGATTGGCCGTGATAAATTGCCCCTTAATGCCAGGGAGATTAGGATATTGTGAGTGAGACTGTGGGACTGTTCTCTATCTGTGTGTGTGTGTGAGACTGTGCGTGTATCTATGTGTGTGTGTGTGTGTGTGTTTCACTATCTTCCTGTCTCTCAGTCCCCCAGTCCCAGAATCTGCTTCTCTTTACACAGATGCTGCCTGTCCTGCTCAGTATTCCGGCATTGACTATTTCACAATCTGAGGAGTTGTGAATGCTGCGATCATCAGCGAACATCTCACCTATGGAGGGAAGGTCAGTGATGGAGCAGCTGAAGATGGTTGGGGCCTCGGACACTCACCCTGAGGAACTCCTGCAGTGATGTCCCGGGACTGAGAGGATCGGCTTTGAGATAATCGGCACATTGGGGGAAAGCTTGGAAAGCAGAGGATGCTGATTTAAGGTAAATGGCGACAGCGGCAACATGAGGCAATATTTGTGGCTTTGGAGTGATCCTTGTTGTACCCCACTATTAGCTGCTTGCCAACCTGAATATCTCACTGTTACTCTCTGCATTACTATCTCACCCCTATCTCTCAGTGACTCTGCCTCTCTCCATCTCTCCGGGGAAATTATAATGGGGAGCAAAGAAATGGCAGCAGAATTGAACGTATACTTTGGTTCTGTCTTCACAAAAGAGGCACAGATAACCTGGCAGAAATGTTAGGGAACCAATGGTTTAGTGAGAGTGTGGAATTGAATTGAAGGAAATCAGTATTAGTAAGAAAATGGTGCTGGGGGAATGAATGGGGTTAAAGGCTGACAAATCCCCAGGGCCTGATAATCTCCATCCCAGAGTATTAAAGGAAGCGGCGCTGGAAATATTGGATGCTTTGCTGGTCATCTTCCAAAATTCTATAGACTCTGGAGCAGTTCCTACAGATTGGGGGGTGGCAAATGTAACCCCACTGTTTAAAATAATCTTTTCACTTGCGTGTAATTTATCCCAGAACACGGGCAGCATGGACTTATCGAGAATGACGGGATAGTATTGGGGTGGAGAAGTTATTCCTTCAAGTGGAAATCAGTGTAGTTTTGAAATGTGTTGAGGGTTTCTGCCTCTCTCCATTCAATCCTTCCCAACCTCTCTATCGAGGCTCCTTCTCACTTTCTACCAGACAATTATTTGTGTTCGAGAGCGGGTGCAGAGGAGATGGAAATGAAACAGACAGACAGTTAACTTCAACACTGTATCTGTCCTGGGAGTGTATGAAGGGGAGTGTCGAGGCAGCTTTACTCTGCATCGAAAGCCTTGCTGTATCTGTCCTGGGAGTATTTAATGGCGACAGTGTAGAGGGAGATTTACTCTGTATCTAACCCCGTGCTGTATCAATCCTGGGAGTGTTTTGATGTGGGAAAGTGCAGAGGGAGCTTTACTCTGTATCTAACCCCGTGCTGTACCTGTCCTGGGAGTGTTTGAAGGGGACAGTGTAGAGGGAGCTTTACTCTGTATCTAACCCCGTGCTGCACCTGTCCTGGGAGTGTTTGATGGGAACAGTATGGAGGGAGCTTTACACTGTATCTAACCCCGTGCTGTACCTATCCTGGGAGTGTTTGATGGGGACATTGGAGAGGGAGCTTTACTCTGTATCTCGCCCCGTGCTCAAACTGTCCTGGGAGTGTTTGAAGGGGACCCGTGTTGAGGGAGCTTTACTCTGTACCTAACCCTGTGCTGTCCCTGTCCTGGGAGTGTTTGATGGGGACAGTGTAGAGGGAGCTTTACTCTGGATCTAACCCCGTGCTGTACCTGTCCTGGGAGTGTTTGAAGGGGACAGTGTAGAGGGAGCTTTACTCTGTATCGAACCCCGTGCTGTACCTGTCCTGGGAGTGTTTTTTGGGGACAGTGTCGAGGGAGCTTTACTCTGTGTCTAACTCCATGCTGTATCAATCCTGGGAGTGTTTGATGTGGGACAGTGTAGAGGGAGCTTTACTCTGTATCGAACCCCGTGCTGTATATGTCCTGGGAGTGTTTGATGGGAACAGTGTAGTGGGAGCTTTACTCTGTATCTAACCCCGTGCTGTACCTGTCCTGGGAGTGTTTGAAGGGGACAGTGTGGAGGGAGCTTTACTCTGTATCTAGTCCCGTGCTGTACCTGTCCTGTGAGTGTTTGATGGGGACAGTGTAGAGGGAGCTTTACTCTGGATCTAACCCCGTGCTGTACCTGTCCAGGGAGTGTTTGAACGGGACAGTGTAGAGGGAGCTTTACTCTGTATCTAACTCCGTGCTGTACCTGTCCTGCGAGTGTTTGATGGGGACAGTGTCGAGGGAGCTTTACTCTGTTTCTAACCCCGTGCTGTCCCTGTCCTGGGAGTGTTTGATGCGGACAGTGTCGAGGGAGCTTTACTCTGGATCTAACCCCGTGCTGTACCTGTCCTGGGAGTGTTTGATGGGGACTGTGTAGAGGGAGCTTTACTCTGTATCTAACCCCGTGCTGTACCTGTCCTGTGAGTGTTTGATGGGGACAGTGTCGAGGGAGCTTTACTCTGTATCTAACCCCGTGCTGCACCTGTCCTGAGTGTGTTTCATGGGGTCAGTGTACAGGGAGCTTTACTCTGTATCTAATCCCGTGCTGTCTCTGTCCTGGGTGTGTTTGATGGGGACAGTGTCGAGGGAGCTTTACTCTGTATCTAACACCGTGCTGTCCCGGTCCTGGGAGTGTTTGATGGGGACAGTGTCGAGGGAGCTTTACTCTGTATCTAACACCGTGCTCTCCCTGTCCTGGGAGTGTTTGATGCGGACAGTGTAGAGGGAGCTTTACTCTGTATCTAATCCCGTGCTGTATCTGTCCTGGGAGTGTTTGATGGGGGACAGTGTCGAGGGAGCTTTACTCTGTATCTAACACCGTGCTGTCCCTGTCCTGGGAGTGTTTGATGGGGACAGTGTAGAGGGAGCTTTACCCTGTGTCTAACTCCATGCTGTATCAATCCTGGGAGTGTTTGATGTGGGACAGTGTAGAGGGAGCTTTACTCTGTATCTAACCCCGTGCTGTATCTGTCCTGGGAGTGTTTGATGGGAACAGTGTAGTGGGACCTTTACTCTGTATCTAACCCCGAGCTGTACCTGTCCTGGGAGTGTTTGAAGGGGACAGTGTAGAGGGAGCTTTACTCTGGATCTAACCCCGTGCTGTACCTGTCCTGGGAGTGTTTGAAGGGGACAGTGTAGAGGGAGCTTTACTCTGTATCTCGTCCCGTGCTGTACCTGTCCTGGGAGTGTTTGAAGGGGACAGTGTAGAGGGAGCTTTACTCTGTATCTAACCCCGTGCTGTACCTGTCCTGCGAGTGTTTGATGGGGACAGTGTCGAGGGAGCTTTACTCTGTATCTAACCCCGTGCTGTCCCTGTCCTGGGAGTGTTTGATGCGGACAGTGTAGAGGGAGCTTTACTCTGGATCCAACCCCGTGCTGCACCTGTCCTGAGTGAGTTTCATGGGGTCAGTGTACAGGGAGCTTTACTCTGTATCTAATCCCGGGCTGTCTCTGTCCTGGGTGTGTTTGATGGGGACAGTGTCGAGGGAGCTTTACTCTGTATCTAACACCGTGCTGTACCTGTCCTGGGAGAGTTTGATGGGGACAGTGTCGAGGGAGCTTCACTCTGTATCTAACACCGTGCTGTCCCTGTCCTGGGAGTGTTTGATGCGGACAGTGTAGAGGGAGCTTTACTCTGTATCTAATCCCGTGCTGTATCTGTCCTGGGAGTGTTTGATGGGGGACAGTGTCGAGGGAGCTTCACTCTGTATCTAACCCCGTGCTGTCCCTGTCCTGGGAGTGTTTGATGGGGACAGTGTAGAGGGAGCTTTACTCTGTATCTATCCCCGTGCTGTACCTGTCCTGGGAGTGTTTGAAGGGGACAGTGTAGAGTGAGCTTTACTTTGTATCTAACCCCGTGCTGTATCTGTCCTGGGAGTGTTTGATGGGAACAGTGTAGTGGGAGCTTTACTCTGTATCTAACCCCGTGCTGCACCTGTCCTGAGTGTGTTTGATGGGGACAGTGGAGAGGGAGATTCTCTATCTTTCTAACCCCGTGCTGTACCTGTCCAGGGAGTGTTTGAAGGGGACAGTGCAGAGGGAGCTTTACTCTGTATCTAACCCCGTGCTCTACCTGTCCTGGGAGTGTTTGATGGGGACGGAGTCGAGGGAGCTTTACTCTGTATCTAACCCCATGCTGTACCTGTCCTGAGTGTGTTTGGTGAGGACAGTTTCGAGGGAGCTGTCCTCTGTATCTAACCCCGTGCTGTACCTGTCCTGGGAGTGTTTGAAGGGGACAGTGTAGAGGGAGCTTTACTCTGGATCTAACCCCGTGCTGTCTCTGTCCTGGGAGTGTTTGATGGGGACAGTGTAGAGGGAGCTTTATTCTGTATCTAATCCCGGGCTCTATCTGTCCTGGGAGTGTTTGATGGGGACAGTGTAGAGGGAGCTTTACTCTGTATCTAACCCCGTGCTGTACCTGTCCTGGGAGCGTTTGATGGGGACAGTGTAGAGGGAGCTTTACTCTGTATCTAATCCCGTGCTGCACCTGTCCTGAGTGTGTTTCATGGGGACAGTGTACAGGGAGCTTTACTCTGTATCTAATCCCGTGCTGTATCTGTCCTGGGTGTGTTTGATGGGGACAGTGTAGAGGGAGCTTTACTCTGTATCTAATCCCGTGCTGTATCTGTCCTGGGTGTGTTTCATGGGGACACTGTACAGGGAGCTTTACTCTGTATCTAACCCCGTGCTGTACCTGTCCTGAGTGTGTTTGGTGGGGACAGTTTAGAGGGAGCTTTACTCTGTATCTAACCCCGTGCTGTACCTGTCCTGGGAGTGTTTAATGGGGACAGCGTAGAGGGAGCTTTACTCTGTATCGAACCCCGTGCTGTACCTGTCCTGGGAGTGTTTGATGGAGACAGTGTGGAGGGAGCTTTACTCTGTATCTAACCCCGTGCTGTATCTGTCCTGGGCGTGTTTGATGAGGACAGTGTAGAGGGAGCTTTACTCTGTATCTAACCCCGTGCTGTACCTGTCCTCGGAGTGTTTGATGGGGATAGTGTAGAGGGATCTTTATTCTGTATCTAATCCCGGGCTGTATCTGTCCTGGCAGTGTTTGATGGGGACAGCGTAGAGGGAGCTTTACTCTGTATCGAAACCCGTGCTGTACCTGTCCTGGGAGTGTTTTTTGGGGACAGTGTCGAGGGAGCTTTACTCTGTGTCTAACTCCATGCTGTATCAATCCTGGGAATGTTTGATGTGGGACAGTGTAGAGGGAGCTTCACTCTGTATCTAACCCCGTTCTGTAACTGTCCTGGTTTGTCTTTGATGGGGACGGTGTCGAGGGAGCTTTACTCTGTATCTAACCCCGTGCTGTACCTGTCCTGGGAGTGTTTGATGGGGATAGCGTAGAGGGAGCTTTACTCTGTATCGAACCCCGTGCTGTACCTTTCCTGGGAGTGTTTTTTGGGGACAGTGTCGAGGGAGCTTTACTCTGTGTCTAACCCCATGCTGTACCTGTCCTGAGTGTGTTTGGTGAGGACAGTTTAGAGGGAGCTGTACTCTGTATCTAACCCCGTGCTGTACCTGTCCTGGGAGTGTTTGAAGGGGACAGTGTAGAGGGAGCTTTACTCTGGATCTAACCCCGTGCTGTCTCTGTCCTGGGAGTGTTTGATGGGGACAGTGTAGAGGGAGCTTTATTCTGTATCTAATCCCGGGCTCTATCTGTCCTGGGAGTGTTTGATGGGGACAGTGTAGAGGGAGCTTTACTCTGTATCTAACCCCGTGCTGTACCTGTCCTGGGAGCGTTTGATGGGGACAGTGTAGAGGGAGCTTTACTCTGTATCTAATCCCGTGCTGCACCTGTCCTGAGTGTGTTTCATGGGGACAGTGTACAGGGAGCTTTACTCTGTATCTAATCCCGTGCTGTATCTGTCCTGGGTGTGTTTGATGGGGACAGTGTAGAGGGAGCTTTACTCTGTATCTAATCCCGTGCTGTATCTGTCCTGGGTGTGTTTCATGGGGACACTGTACAGGGAGCTTTACTCTGTATCTAACCCCGTGCTGTACCTGTCCTGAGTGTGTTTGGTGGGGACAGTTTAGAGGGAGCTTTACTCTGTATCTAACCCCGTGCTGTACCTGTCCTGGGAGTGTTTAATGGGGACAGCGTAGAGGGAGCTTTACTCTGTATCGAACCCCGTGCTGTACCTGTCCTGGGAGTGTTTGATGGAGACAGTGTGGAGGGAGCTTTACTCTGTATCTAACCCCGTGCTGTATCAATCCTGGGAATGTTTGATGTGGGACAGTGTAGAGGGAGATTTACTCTGTATCTAACCCCGTGCTGCACCTGTCCTGAGTGTGTTTGATGGGGACAGTGTAGAGGGAGCTTTACTCTGTATCTAATCCCGTGCTGCACCTGTCCTGGGTGTGTTTCATGGGGACAGTGTAGAGGGAGCTTTACTCTGTATCTAACCCCTTGTTGTACCTGTCCTGGGATTGTTTGATGGGGACAGTGTCGAGGGAGCTTTACTCTGTATCTAACCCCGTGCTGTACCTGTCCAGGGAGTGTTTGATGGGGACAGTGCAGAGGGAGCTTTACCCTGTACATAGCCCATGCTGTCCTTGTCCTGGGAGTGATTGAAGGGGACAGTGTCGAGGGAGCTATACTTTGTATCTAACCCCGTGCTGTACCTGTCCTGGGAGTGTTTGATAGGGACAGTGTAGAGGGAACTTTACTCTGTACCTAACCCCGTGCTCTTCCTGTCCTGGTCGTGTTTGATGTGGACAGTGTAGAGGGAGCTTTACTCTGTACCTGTCCTGCGAGTGTTTGATGGGGGACAGTGCAGAGGGAGCTTTACTCTGTATCTAACCCCGTGCTGTACCTGTCCTGGGAGTGTTTGATGGGGACAGTGCA
This sequence comes from Mustelus asterias, assembly GCF_964213995.1. Classification (NCBI taxonomy): domain Eukaryota; kingdom Metazoa; phylum Chordata; class Chondrichthyes; order Carcharhiniformes; family Triakidae; genus Mustelus; species Mustelus asterias. The sequence continues at coordinate 42,073 of NW_027590544.1, forward strand.
GAGGGAGATTTACTCTGTATCTAACCCTGTGCTGTACCTGTCCAGGGAGTGTTTGATGGGGACAGTGTAGAGGGAGCTTTACTCTGTATCTAACCTAGTGCTGTACCTGTCCTGGGAGTGTTTGATGGGGACAGTGTCGAGGGAGCTTTACTCTGTATCTAACCCCGTGCTGTACCTGTCCTGGGAGTGTTTGATGGGGACAGTGTAGAGGGAGCTTTACTCTGTATCTAAGCCCGTGCTCTACCTGTCCTGGTCGTGTTTGATGTGGACAGTGCAGAGGGAGCTTTACTCTGTATCTAACCCCGTGCTGTACCTGTCCTCGGAGTGTTTGATGGGGATAGTGTAGAGGGATCTTTATTCTGTATCTAATCCCGGGCTGTATCTGTCCTGGCAGTGTTTGATGGGGACAGCGTAGAGGGAGCTTTACTCTGTATCGAACCCCGTGCTGTACCTGTCCTGGGAGTGTTTGATGGGGACAGTGTAGAGGGAGCTTTACTCTGTATCTAAGCCCGTGCTCTACCTGTCCTGGTCGTGTTTGATGTGGACAGTGCAGAGGGAGCTTTACTCTGTATCTAACCCTGTGCTGTACCTGTCCTGGGAGTGTGAAGCATCTTGGGATAATACTGTCCAAGGTGCTATATAAATGCAAGTTGTTGTTGTGTGTGTCTGAGTGTCAGCTTCTGTCCATGTCCAGGACACTGCAGGTAACAGAGAATGATTCACTCTGATCTGCGATTGTACATCTCGTGTGTGTCTCAGTGTCAGCTCTGAAACATGTACAGCACTATCCCATCCTGTTTGTGTGTCTCTCTGCCTCTGTATCTGTATCTCTCCCTCTCGCTCCATCTCTCTCCCCATGACTGAAACAAACTAGAGTTTAAATCCCACACTGGGATGCTGTTCAATGTGAGTTCAGTTTTCCCAGAAATAAAAATCCTCAATTAAAAATTCCTTTGACACAGCAGAGGGAACTTTTCTCAAAGTGAATTTGCGGCTGTCTTGAATTTGAACCCAAGTTTTCAATTTGGGGGTGGCACAGTGATGCAGGGGTTAGCACTGCTTCCTCACAGTGCCAGGGACCCGCCTTCGATTCCCAGCATGGGTCACTTTCTGACTGGAGTTTGAACGTCCTTCCCGTGTTTGTGTGGGTTTCCTCCGGGTGCTCCGGTTTCATCCCACAGTCCAAAGATAGAACAAAGAAAATTACAGCACGGGAACAGGTCTTTCGGCTCTCCAATCCTGCACCGACCATGCTGCCTGACTGAACTAAAACCCCCTACCCTTCCGGGGACCATATCCCTCCATTCCCATCTTATTCATGTCTTTGTCAAGACGCCCTTGAAAAGTCACTATCATATCCGTTTCCACTCCCTCCCCCGGCAACGAGTTCCAGGCACCCACCACACTCTGTGTAAAAAAACTTTCCTCCCACATCTCCTTTAAACCTTGCCCCTCGCACCTTAAACCTCTGCCCCCGAGTAATAACTCTTCCACCCTGGGAAAAATCTTCTGACTATCCACTCTGTTCATGCCCCTCATAATCTGGCAGACTTCTATCAGGTGTACAGGTTAGGTGGATTGGCCAAGCTAAATTGTCCCTTAGTGTCAGGAGGATTAGCTGAGGTAAATGTATGGGATTATAGGGATGGGGCCTGGGTGGGATTGTGCTCAGTGCAGACTCGATGGGCCGAATGGCCTCCTGCACTGCAGGATTCTATGAACCCTGTTCTGTATTTGGTTTGGGATTGTTTGTTGAAAAGTGTAGTTGAAGTGTTACTCTGGAATGCTGGAATTTAGGCTACGGGATGATTGGATCAAACACTTCAAGATAATAAGGGGAATGGAGAGGACTGATAAAGAACAACTTTTCCTGCTGGTTGGGGAGTCCAGGACTTGGGGACATTGGATTTCAAACAATGTTGAGGATTTTAGACTTGTAGGAGTGGAATTCAGAAACACTTTGCCACACCAGCTGTGATATTAGTTTGGAACTACCTTCTATAATTCGCAGTTGATGCTCAGTCGCTTATTAATGTTTAAATCTGAGGTTGATAGATGATATTTTTATACAGGAGAAGCAATTTAAAATCAATGGGTCAATGTTAAAATGGATGCAGGAACAGAGAGACCTGGGCTTTCAGTTCAGTTTTACATCTTAAAGATTCAACCTGGTGCTCAGAATCTGTCAGTTGAATCTACTTTTCCCACCTGATAAAGTGTCAACAATTGTGTTGGGGAATGTGACAAAAGGTGACATTCCTGCACAGTGGGGTTGGGAGGTTGTTTGAAAGGAGATTCAGATTGTATCAGAAAGCGTCAATTAGATTGTGTCTCGTTGCAGAAGGTGCATATTTCACAGGAAATGCCCCGAGATAAAGACTAGTTTCACCGATGTCTGAGTAACTTTCAAAGTCTGCAGACGCATGAAGGGGGCAGAGATATTGTAATATTCAGAGCAGGAGATGGGGGACAATCACAGAATTGAAGATGTGAGGCCATCTCCTGTTTCTGAATGTCAGTGTTTAGCTTTTAAACTTTAGTCCTGTGCTAATAATTCCAAGTTTGCAATCCCACACTTTGCTGTTGTGAATTAGAGTTGTGAATTTTCTGAAATTGGTTGTGTAATAAAACTCGGTGCAGGATGCAATGATTCCCATTCTGCCTGCTGCTGCAAAGCCCCCGTGTCTGTCTCAGTTTCATCGTATTTATCAATGATTTGAGATCCTAGAATCATAGAATCCCTAAAGGGCAGACCATTCGGCCCATCGAGTCTGCATCGACCACAATCCCACCCAGGCCCGATTCCCGTAACCCCATATATTTACCCTGTTAATCCCCTGACACTAAGGTCAATTTATCATGGCCAATCCACCTAACCCGCACATGTTTGGACTGTGGGAGGAAACTGGAGCACCCGGAGGAAACCCACGCAGACACTGGGAGAACTCTACACTGACAGGGAGCTGAGGCTGGAATTGAACCTGGGTTCTTGGTGCTGTGCTAACCACTGTGCCACCATGCCGTTCATCATAGAATCCCTAAAGTGCAGAAGGAGGTCCTTTGGTCCATCAAACCTGCCCCCGACAACAATACCACCTGGGCCTGAATCCCCCTAACACTAAGGGGCAATTGAGCACTGCCAATTAACCTCACCCGCACATCTTTGGAGTGTGGGAGGAAACCGGAGCACCCGGAGGAAACCCATGCAGACACTGGGAGAACGTACAAACTCCACACAGACAGTCACCCGAGGCTGGAACTGAACGTGGGTCCTTGGTGCTGTGGGGGAGCAGTGCTAACCGCTGTGCCATCATGTCGCCCGGTGATGAGACAGAAAGTTTGCTACATTTCACAGAAATAGGCAGCATTTTAAGTCTTACAGCCAGAAGCTTCAAATGGCAAAGAGGTATTCCACAGCATAAGAGGCCATTCAGCTCATTGAGTCTGCACAGACTGGATGACAGAGTATCTTACCCAGGCCCTCACCCCAGCCCTATCCCCATAACCCCATTGCTAATCCATCTAATCTATATATCTTGCGAGTGTGGAAGGTAACCAGAGCACCCGGAGGAAACCCACGCAGACACGGGGAGAATGTGCAAACTCCACACAGTCACCCGAGGCTGGAATTGAACCCGGGTCCCTGGCGCTGTGAGGCAGCAGTACGAACCACTGTGCCACCATGCCGCCCTAAAGTAAAATGTCTTAACTGAATGGTTCAAAGAGAGAAAGATGGATTTCATTGGAGACAATTGTGTGGTCACCCACTTTAAAAAGGATAGAACAGATTGCTTTATGAATGGGGAAAGGCTGGAAAGAGTGGAGGCCCAAAGAGACTTGGGGCGGTCACATCAACATCGAAAATAGGAGGAGGCCCATTCAGCCCTTCGAGCCTGACCCACCATTCAACGCTATCATGGCCGATCCTCTGTCTCAATGCCATACACCAGCGCTCTCCCCATACACCTCGACACCTTTAGAGTCTAGAACTCTATCTCTTTCCTTCTTAAATATATTCAGTGACTTGGTCTCCACAGCTTTCTGTGGGAGAGAATCCCACAGGTTCACCACCCTCTGAGTGAAGAGGTTTCCTCTCATCTCAGTCCCAAATGGCCTCCCCCATATCCTGAGACTGTGACCCCTTGTTCCAGACACCCCCAGCCGGAGGAAACAATATCCCTGTATCCAGCCTGTCCAGCACTGTCAGAATTTTATACCTTTCAATTAGATCCCCGCTCACTCTTCTACATTCCAGAGAATACAGGCCCAGCCGACCCAATCTCCCCTCAGACATCAATGCTGCCATCCCAGGAATCAGTCTGGTGAACATTCACTGCTCTCCCTCTGTGGCAAGTACATCCTTCCACAGATAAGGAGAGGAACACTGTACACAAGACTCCAGGTGTGGTCTCACCGAGGCCCTGTCCAGCTGCAGTAAGACATCCTTGCTCTTCTACTCCAATCCTCTTGCAATGAAGGACAACATCCCATTGGTCGTCCTAACTGCTTGCTGTAGCTGCATGCTTGCTTTCAGTGACTGGTGTTCTCAGATACCCAGGTCCCTTTGTGCAACATTTCCCAATCTATCACCATTCAACTAATACTCTGCCATTCTCTTCCTCCGTCCAAAGTGGATAACGTCACATTTATCCACATTATTCTGCATCTGCCATGTATTTCCCCACTCACTCAACTTGTCTAAATCACCCTGAAGCCTCTTAACATCCTCCTCATCACTCACATTCCCACCAAGTTTCATCTCATCAGCAAACTTGAGAATATTACGTTTGGTTCCCTCATCCAAATCACTGATGTGTTTTGTGAATAGCTGGGACCCAAGAACTGACCCCTGCGGGACCCCACTCGTCACTGCCTGTTACTTAGAAAAAGATTCATTTATTCCTGTCTGTGCGGAGTCCGCATGTTCTCCCTGTGTCTGCGTGGGTTTCCTCCGGATGCTCCGGTTTCCTCCCTCAGTCTGAAAGATGTGCTGTTTCGGGTGCATTGGCCATGCTAAATTCTCCCTCAGTGTTACCCGAACAGGCGCCGGAGGTTGGTGACTAAGGGATTTTCACAGTAACTTCATTACCGTGTTAATGTAAGCCGACTTGTGACACTAATACATAAACTTCTAAACTTCTTTCAATTCTAAATTAGGAAGCACTTCTTCACACGAGATGTGGTTAAAGTTTGGTACTGTCTTCTGTAAATGAGCCCTCCCTATATCCCCCAGTCCCACCATCCTCTGATATCTGTTTTCCTTTAATCCTGGCTCCCTGACCATTCCCCATTTTAATCCTTTCACCATTGGGGTCTGCAGTTCACTGTGTGGCTCCAACTCTGGAATTCCTTCCCAAAACTCTGTCTTCATACCTCCCTTTCCACCATTCAGACACTTCCTAATAACAACCCCTTTTTGACCAGATCTTTGGGGCAATTCTTTTGTCCCTAAACTCGCCTGTGACTCGGCTTCTAATTTTTCACTCCAGGCTCCTGTGAAGCATCTGAGGACGTTTCTGTTCAAGGTGCTATATCAATGCAGGTTGTTGTTTTATGTGTCTGAGTGTCAGTTTCTCTCAATGTCCAGGACACTGCAGGTAACAGAGAATGATTCATTCCCCACTCAACCATTACCATCAAGCCACGGGGTCAACCTGGCATCCCTTAAAAATGAGGTGTCAACCTGGTGAAGCTCCCAAACAGGAGCGGGCAGCACGGTGGCACCAGTGGTTAGCACTGCTGTATCACAGCACCAGGGACACAAGTTCATATCCAGCCTCGGGTCACTATCTGCATGGGTTTCCTCCGAGTGCCGCTCTTCCTTCTCTCAGCCCAAAGATGTGCGGGTTCGGTGGATTGGCCATGCTAACTTTCCCCATAGTCTTAGGGGGATTAGCAGGGTAAATACTTTGACTTGATTAATTATTTTGATTTGATTTATTCTTATCATATTAGTATACAGTGAAGAGTCTTGTTTCTTGCGCACTATGATAATCCTCTTGCAATGAAGGCCAACATGGGTGTCACAGTGGTTAGCTCTGCTGCCTCACAGTGCAACGGACCCGGGTTCAATTTTGGTCTCAGGTCACTGTCTGTGTGGAGTTTGCACGTTCTCCCCGTGTCTGCGTGGGTTTCCTCCGGGTGCTCCGGTTTCCTCCCACACTCCAAAGATGCGTGCGTTAGGTTGATTGGCCGTGATAAATTGCCCCTTAATGCCAGGAGGATTAGGATATTGTGAGTGAGACTGTGGGACTGTTCTCTATCTGTGTGTGTGTGAGACTGTGCGTGTATCTATGTGTGTGCATCACTGCGTTTGTGTGTGTTTCACTATCTTCCTGTCTCTCAGTCCCCCCAGTCCCAGAATCTGCTTCTCTTTACACAGATGCTGCCTGTCCTGCTCAGTATTCCGGCATTGACTATTTCACAATCTGAGGAGTTGTGAATGCTGCGATCATCAGCGAACATCTCACCTATGGAGGGAAGGTCAGTGATGGAGCAGCTGAAGATGGTTGGGGCCTCGGACACTCACCCTGAGGAACTCCTGCAGTGATGTCCCGGGACTGAGAGGATCGGCTTTGAGATAATCGGCACATTGGGGGAAAGCTTGGAAAGCAGAGGATGCTTATTTAAGGTAAATGGCGACAGCGGCAACATGAGGCAATATCTGTGGCTTTGGATGATCCTTGTTGTACCCCACTATTAGCTGCTTGCCCTCCTGAATATCTCACTGTTACTCTCTGCATTACGATCTCATCCCTATCTCTCAGTGACTCTGCCTCTCTCCATCTCTCCGGGGAAATTATAATGGGGAGCAAAGAAATGGCAGAAGAATTGAATGTATACTTTGGTTCTGTCTTCACAAAAGAGGCACAGATAACCTGGCAGAAATGTTAGGGAACCAATGGTTTAGTGAGAGTGCGGAATTGAATTGAAGGAAATCAGTATTAGTAAGAAAATGGTGCTGGGGGAATGAATGGGGTTAAAGGCTGAAAAATCCCCAGGGCCTCATAATCTACATCCCAGAGTATTAAAGGAAGCGGCGCTGGAAATATTGGATGCATTGCTGGTCATCTTCCAAAATTCTATAGACTCTGGAGCAGTTCCTACAGATTGGGGGGTGGCAAATGTAACCCCACTATTTAAAATAATCTTTTCACTTGCGTGTAATTTATCACAGAACACGGGCAGCATGGGCTTATCGAGAATGACGGGATAGTGTTGGGGTGGAGAAGTTATTCCTTCAAGTGGAAATCAGTGTAGTTTTGAAATGTGTTGAGGGTTTCTGCCTCTCTCCATTCATTCCTTCCCAACCTCTCTGTCGAGGCTCCTTCTCACTTTCTACCAGACAATTATTTGTGTTCGGGAGCGGGTGCAGAGGAGATTGAAATGAAACGGACAGACAGTTAACTTCAACACTGAGAAATGTGAAGTGATGCACTTTGGACAATAAGTTGAGGAGAGAATCCATAAACCAACTGGGAACAAGTTAAATCGTGTGCAGGTAAAGGGAAACCTTTTATACCTCCATCAATCTGTGTCTCTCTCTTTTTCTCACTCTCTGTGTCTGTGTCTTCTGTCCATCTCTCCCTTTCTGGGATATCTGTGAAAAATATCCACAAATATCAGGCAGCCATTCTTCCCAGGGGCCATTTTGTGTGAACGCAGCACTGAGATATTTCTGACAGAGTTGTCTCTTCACCAAAGTAACGTCAGTATTTTAAATGTGACAGATACGCAGCTATGGAGACACAAACGAGGGCTGTATTCCCGGGAATTTTGGAGTGTCAGGGACAATTTGATCCAAGTTGTCAGGAGAATAATGGAAACTGATAGCACAGAGATAGAGAAATGTTTCTTGCTGGTTATCCACCTCCTCCAGTCCCACCATCCTCCCATATCTGTTTTCCTTTCATTCTGGCTCCGTGACCATCCACAATTTGAATCGTTTCCCCATTGGGAGCTGTGTCTTCATCTGCGTGGGCTCCAACTCTGGAATTCCTTCCCTGAACGTTTTACTCAAATGCATCCATGGGATGTGGGCCTGGCTGGTTCTGCCAGCGTTTACTCCTCGTCCCTAATTGCTCATGAACTGAGTGGCTTGCTAGGCCATTTCAAACAACATCTAAGAGTCAACCACATTGCTGTGAGGCTGGAGTCACATGTAGGCCCGACCAGGTAAGGACGGCAGATTTCCTTCCATAAAGGACACTAGTGAAGCAGATTGGTTTTCTCCATTTTAACACCTCCTTTTCCTCCAATTAAAATAGTTCGTAAAAACCATCTTTGGGACATGTGACCCTAAACTCTCTTGTGACTCGGGGTGAAATTTCTCACATTAAGGCTCCTGTGAAGCATCTTGGGATAATACTGTCCAAGGTGCTATATAAATGCAAGTTGTTGTTGTGTGTGTCAGAGTGTCAGCTTCTGTCCATGTCCAGGACACTGCAGGTAACAGAAAATGATTCACTCTGGTCTGCGATTGTACATCCCGTGTGTGTCTCAGTGTCAGCTCTGAAACATGTACAGCACAATCCCATCCTGTTTCTGTGTCTCTCTGCCTCTGTATCTGTATCTCTCCCTCTCGCTCCATCTCTCTCCCCAGGACTGAAACAAACTAGAGTTTCAATCCCACATTGGGATGCTGTTCAATGTGAGTTCAGTTTTCCCAGAAATAAAAATCCTCAATTAAAAATTCCTTTGACACAGCAGAGGGAACTTTTCTCAAAGTGAATTTGCGGCTGTCTTGAATTTGAACCCAAGTTTTCAATATGGGGGTGGCACAGTGATGCAGGGGTTAGCACTGCTTCCTCACAGTGCCAGGGACCCGCCTTCGATTCCCAGCATGGGTCACTTTCTGACTGGAGTTTGAACGTCCTTCCCGTGTTTGTGTGGGTTTCCTCCGGGTGCTCCGGTTTCATCCCACACTCCAAAGATAGAACAAAGAAAATTACAGCACGGGAACAGGTCTTTCGGCTCTCCAATCCTGCACCGACCATGCTGCCTGACTGAACTAAAACCCCCTACCCTTCCGGGGACCATATCCCTCCATTCCCATCTTATTCATGTCTTTGTCAAGACGCCCTTGAAAAGTCACTACCGTATCTGTTTCCACTCCATCCCCCGGCAACGAGTTCCAGGCACCCACCACCCTCTGTGTAAAAAACCTTTCCTCCCACATCTCCTTTAAACCTTGCCCCTTGCACCTTAAACCTCTGCCCCCGAGTAATAACTCTTCCACCCTGGGAAAAATCTTCTGACTACCCACTCTGTCCATGCCCCTCATAATCTGGCAGACTTCTATCAGGTGTACAGGTTAGGTGGATTGGCCAAGCTAAATTGTCCCTTAGTGTCAGGAGGATTAGCTGAGGTAAATGTATGGGATTATAGGGATGGGGCCTGGGTGGGATTGTGGTCAGTGCAGACTCGATGGGCCGAATGGCCTCCTGCACTGCAGGATTCTATGAACCCTGTTCTGTATTTGGTTTGGGATTGTTTGTTGAAAAGTGTAGTTGAAGTGTTACTCTGTAATGCTGGAATTTAGGCTACGGGATGATTGGATCAAACACTTCAAGATAATAAGGGGAATGGAGAGGACTGATAAAGAACAACTTTTCCTGCTGGTTGGGGAGTCCAGGACTTGGGGACATTGGATTTCAAACAATGTTGAGGATTTTAGACTTGTAGGAGTGGAATTCAGAAATACTTTGCCACACCAGCTGTGATATTAGTTTGGAACGACCTTCCATAATTCGCAGTTGATGCTCAGTCACTTATTAATGTTTAAATCTGAGGTTGATAGATGATATTTTTATACAGGAGAAGCAATTTAAAATCAATGGGTCAATGTTAAAATGGATGCAGGAACAGAGAGACCTGGGCTTTCAGTTCATTTTTACATCTTAAAGATTCAACCTGGTGCTCAGAATCTGTCAGTTGAATCTACTTTTCCCGCCTGATAAAGTGTCAACAATTGTGTTGGGGAATGTGACAAAAGGTGACATTCCTGCACAGTGGGGTTGGGAGGTTGTTTGAAAGGAGATTCAGATTGTATCAGAAAGCGTCAATTAGATTGTGTCTCGTTGCAGAAGGTGCAAATTTCACAGGAAATGCCCCGAGATAAAGACTAGTTTCACCGATGTCTGAGTAACTTTCAAAGTCTGCAGACGCATGAAGGGGGCAGAGATATTGTAATATTCAGAGCAGGAGATGGGGGACAATCACAGAATTGAAGATGTGAGGCCATCTCCTGTTTCTGAATGTCAGTGTTTAGCTTTTAAACTTTAGTCCTGGGCTAATAATTCCAAGTTTGCAATCCCACACTTTGCTGTTGTGAATTAGAGTTGTGAATTTTCTGAAATTGGTTGTGTAATAAAACTCGGTGCAGGATGCAATGATTCCCATTCTGCCTGCTGCTGCAAAGCCCCCGTGTCTGTCTCAGTTTCATCGTATTTATCAATGATTTGAGATCCTAGAATCATAGAATCCCTGAAGGGCAGACCATTCGGCCCATCGAGTCTGCATCGACCACAATCCCACCCAGGCCCGATTCCCGTAACCCCATATATTTACCCTGTTAATCCCCTGACACTAAGGTCAATTTATCATGGCCAATCCACCTAACCCGCACATGTTTGGACTGTGGGAGGAAACTGGAGCACCCGGAGGAAACCCACGCAGACACTGGGAGAACTCTACACTGACAGCGAGCTGAGGCTGGAATTGAACCCGGGTCCCTGGCGCTGTGAGGCAGCAGTACGAACCACTGTGCCACCGTGCCGCCCTAAAGTGAAATGTCTTCACTGAATGGTTCAAAGAGTGAAAGATGGATTTCATTGGAGACAATTGTGTGGTCACCCACTTTAAAAAGGATAGAACACATTGCTTTATGAATGGGGAAAGGCTGGAAAGAGTGGAGGCACAAAGAGACTTGGGGCGGTCACATCAACATAGAAAATAGGAGGAGGAGGAGGCCATTCAGCCCTTCGAGCCTGACCCACCATTCATCACTATCATGGCCGATCCTCTGTCTCAATGCCATACCCCAGCGCTCTCCCCATACACCTCGACACCTTTAGAGTCTAGAAATCTATCTCTTTCCTTCTTAAATATATTCAGTGACTTGGTCTCCACAGCTTTCTGTGGGAGAGAATTCCACAGGTTCACCACCCTCTGAGTGAAGAGGTTTCCCCTCATCTCAGTCCCAAATGGCCTCCCCCGTATCCTGAGACTGTGACCCCTTGTTCCAGACACCCCCAGCCGGAGGAAACAATATCCCTGTATCCAGCCTGTCCAGCTCTGTCAGAATTTTATACCTTTCAATTAGATCCCCTCTCACTCTTCTACATTCCAGTGAATACAGGCCCAGCCGACCCAATCTCCCCTCAGACATCAATGCTGCCATCCCAGGAATCAGTCTGGTGAACATTCACTGCTCTCCCTCTGTGGCAAGTACATCCTTCCTCAGATAAGGAGAGGAACACTGTACACAAGACTCCAGGTGTGGTCTCACCGAGGCTCTGTCCAGCTGCAGTAAGACATCCTTGCTCTTCTACTCCAATCCTCTTGCAATGAAGGACAACATCCCATTGGTCGTCCTAACTGCTTGCTGTAGCTGCATGCTTGCTTTCAGTGACTGGTGTTCTCAGATACCCAGGTCCCTTTGTTCAACATTTCCCAATCTATCACCATTCAACTAATACTCTGCCATTCTCTTCCTCCGTCCAAAGTGGATAACGTCACATTTATCCACATTATTCTGCATCTGCCATGTATTTCCCCACTCAATCAACTTGTCTAAATCACCCCGAAGCCTGTTCACATCCTCCTCATCACTCACATTCCCACCAAGTTTCGTCTCATCAGCAAACTTGAGAATATTACGTTTGGTTCCCTCATCCAAATCACTGATGTGTTTTGTGAATAGCTGGGACCCAAGAACTGACCCCTGCGGGACCCCACTCGTCACTGCCTGTTACTTAGAAAAAGATTCATTTATTCCTGTCTGTGCGGAGTCCGCATGTTCTCCCTGTGTCTGCGTGGGTTTCCTCCGGATGCTCCGGTTTCCTCCCTCAGTCTGAAAGATGTGCTGTTTAGGGTGCATTGGCCATGCTAAATTCTCCCTCAGTGTTACCCGAAAAGGCGCCGGAGGTTGGTGACTAAGGGATTTTCACAGTAACTTCATTACCGTGTTAATGTAAGCCGACTTGTGACACTGATACATAAACTTCTAAACTTCTTTCAATTCTAAATTAGGAAGCACTTCTTCACACGAGATGTGGTTAAAGTTTGGTACTGTCTTCTGTAAATGAGCCCTCCCTATATCCCCCAGTCCCACCATCCTCTGATATCTGTTTTCCTTTAATCCTGGCTCCCTGACCATTCCCCATTTTAATCCTTTCACCATTGGGGTCTGCAGTTCACTGTGTGGCTCCAACTCTGGAATTCCTTCCCAAAACTCTCTGTCTTCATACCTCCCTTTCCACCATTCAGACACTTCCTAATAACAACCCCTTTTTGACCAGATCTTTGGGGCAATTCTTTTGTCCCTAAACTCGCCTGTGACTCGGCTTCTAATTTTTCACTCCAGGCTCCTGTGAAGCATCTGAGGACGTTTCTGTTCAAGGTGCTATATCAATGCAGGTTGTTGTTTTATGTGTCTGAGTGTCAGTTTCTCTCAATGTCCAGGACACTGCAGGTAACAGAGAATGATTCATTCCCCACTCAACCATTACCATCAAGCCACGGGGTCAACCTGGCATCCCTTAAAAATGAGGTGTCAACCTGGTGAAGCTCCCAAACAGGAGCGGGCAGCACGGTGGCACCAGTGGTTAGCACTGCTGTATCACAGCACCAGGGACACAAGTTCATATCCAGCCTCGGGTCACTATCTGCATTGGTTTCCTCCGAGTGCCGCTCTTCCTTCTCTCAGCCCAAAGATGTGCGGGTTCGGTGGATTGGCCATGCTAACTTTCCCCATAGTCTTAGGGGGATTAGCAGGGTAAATACTTTGACTTGATTAATTATTTTGATTTGATTTATTATTATCATATTAGTATACAGTGAAAAGTCTTGTTTCTTGTGCGCTATACAGACAAAGCATACTGTTCATAGAGAAGGAAGCGAGAGAGTGCAGAATGTAGTGTTACAGTCATAGCTAGGGTGGAGAGAAAGATCAATTTAATGCAGGGTAGGTCCATTCAAAAGTCTGACAGCAGCAGGGAAGAAGCTGTTCTTGAGTGGGTTGGTACGTGACCTCAGACTTTTGTATCTTTTTCCCGACGGAAGAAGGTGGAAGAGAGAATGTCCGGGGTGGGTGAGGTCCTTCATTATGCTGGCTGCTTTTCCGAGGCAGCGGGAAGTGTAGACAGAGTCAGTGGATGGGAGGCCGGTTTGCGTGATGGATTGGGCTACATTCATGACCTTTTGTAGATCCTTGCGGTCTTGGGCAGAACAGGAGCCCCAGACCAAGCTGTGATGTAACCAGAAAGAATGAGTTAGTGAGAGTTGTAGCTGACATGCCCAATTTCCTTCATCTTCTGAGAAAGTAGAGGCATTGACTGTGTTTCTAACTCTGTGGTGTATTGTGTCACAGGACAGTTTCGATGGAGATTTATTCTGTATCCCTGGGATTTAGAAGGTTCAGGAGTGAGTTGATTGAAGTTTTCTTTAATTCTTTCGTGGGACACGGGCATCGCTGGCTGAACAGAATTTATTGCATCGAGTTGCTCTTCGCGGGCAGTTGAGAGTTAACCGCATTGCTGTGGCTCTGGAGTCACACGTAGCCCAGACCACGTGAGGATGGCAGATTTCCTTCCCTAAAAGACATTAGTGAACCAGACGGGTTTTTCCGACAATCGACAATGGTTTCATGGTCACCAGTAGATTCTTAATTCCAGATATTTTTATTGAATTCCAATTGGTGGGATTCAAACCCAGGTCCCCAGAACATTCGCTGAGTTTCTGGATTAATAGTCTGGAGATAATAGCACTAGGCCATTGCCTCTCCTAGTGTCACCTCTCCATCCCTGTCATTCACTCATCATCTCCGCTTCCACCATCCTCATAGGCCGCGTGTCCAAACACATTCCCAGGCTCTGTGTGTGTGTGAAAGATGTTTTTCCTCACATTCCCTCACTGCGTCTCTCCTGAAACTTTAAATTGTGTCTCCCCGTCATCCCTGAACCCAATCAGCTCACGGCAACAGCTTTCCTTTATCGACTTCATCTAAACCTGTCCTAATCTTGTACATCTCGAGCAAATCTCCCCTCAAGGGGAACAAGCCCCGTTTCTCCAACCTCACCCTGGAGCTCACATCCCTCATTCCTGCAATTAATCCACTCTCAAAGATGCTGCAGACCTTCATATTTCCTCCCTCGGTCTGTTTATCCCATCACAGGATCACAGAATTGTTGCAGGGCAGAAGGAGGCAAGTGGAGTTCGGACAGGAAGTTGAGGAGAGCAGAGAAAATATAAACTAAATGGGCCCAAGGTAATTCTGTGTTTATTTCTTTTTCTCACTCTCTGTGTCTTCTGTCCCTCTCTCCATCTCTCCCTCTCCCTCTCTGGGAATCTGAAAAATATCCACAAATATCAGTCAGCCATTTGGCCTTTCTTCCCAGCGGCCATTTGATGTGAGCGCAGCACTGAGATATTTCTGACAGAGTTGTCTCCTCGCTGAGGTAACATTCGTATTTTAAATGTGACAGAGACGCAGCCATGGAGACACAAACGAGGGTTGTATTCCCGGGAATTTTGGAGTGTCAGGGATAATTTGATCAACGTTGTCAGGAGAATAATGGAAACTGATAGGATAGAGAAAGAGAAAGGTTTCTTGCTGGTTGTGGAGTCTGGGACTGGGATCATTGTCTGAAATATTAAAAATATTCTGAAACCCTTTCAAAGTGAAATTAAGGAACACTTCTTCACACAAAGGGTGTTCTCGAATCACAGAACAGCAGGAGGCCATTCGGCCCATCATGTCTGCCCCGATCCCGGAAGAGCCACCCAGCGAGTCCCATTCTCCAGCCCTGTCTCCTTAGCCCCCTAAAGCAATCACTTTCAAATATGTATCCGCCTCTCTTTTGAATCCTCCTATGGAATCTGCCTCCACCTCTCTCCCAGGCAGCGCATTCCAAATCCCAACAACTCTCCGAGTAAAGCAGTTTCTCCTCATCACACTCCCAGCTCCCTTGCTGACCATCTTGAAATTGTGACCCCTTCGTCACTGACACACCAACGAGTGGAAACAGAATATCCTTCTTCACCCTGTCAACATTGTTCATCATTCTGAACACCTCGATAAGGTCACCTCTTAATCTTCTCTGCTCCAAGGAGAATAAGGCCAATTTCTCTCATCTTTCCTTGGATCTAAAATTTCTCATTCCTGGAATCATTCGAGTGAATCTCCTTTGCACTCTCTCTCTCTGCCTCTCTCGAGGACTTTAACGTCCTTCCTTAAATACGGTGCCCAGAACTGATCACAGTGCTCCGAATGTGATCTGTCCAATGATTTGTAGAGGTGTAGCATCACTTCCTTGCTTTTATACTCTATGCCTCTCTTTATAAACCCAAGGATCCTATCAGGCTTCTTAACAACTGTTTCATCTTGCCTGGCCACCTTCAGAGAATGAATCACTTGAAACCCAAGGCCCATCTGCTCCTGTAGTCCCCTCAACGTTGTACCATTGAGTCTGTATCGTCTCCCCATGTTTCTTGCACCAAAATGCATTCCCTCCCATTTCGCTGCATTGAAATTCATCTCCCAGGTGTCTGCCCATTTGGCCAACTTGTCCATGTCCCTCTGAAGTCGCTCAGTGTCACTCTTCTCTCTTCTCCTGAGCTCAGCGTCATCTGCAAATTTGGAGATTGTGCGTTCAACCCCCGTCGCTAAGCTGTTAATATAAATCAGAAAAAGCAAGGATCCCAACACTGATCCCTGGGGAACACCACTTTCAACTCGTCCTCCCCTCTGTTTCCTATCTCTTACCAAACTTCTAATCCATGCTGCCAAGGACTCATCCATCCCAAATATTTCTCATTTGCTGATTTGCATGTTAGTGGAGCGGTGTAAAAGGCATGTGGAACGCTTGCCTTTTTCAGTCGAGGCATAGATTATAAAAGCAGGGTAGTCATGTTGGAGCTATATAAAACTTTGGTGAGGCCACAGCTGGAGTACTGTGTGCGGTTCTGGTCGCCACATTATAGGAAGGGTGTGAATGCACTGGACAGGATGCAGAGGAGATTCACCAGGATGTATCTGAGCTGGAGTGTTTCAGCTATGAAGAGAGCTGTGGGCCACACGGTGGCACAGTTGTTATCACTGCTGCATCACAGCGCCAGGGACCCAGGTTCGATTCCCGGCTCAGGTCACTGTCTGTGTGGAGTCTGCACGTTCTCTCCGTGTCTGCGTGCCTTTCCTCTGGGCGCTGCGGTTTCCTCCCACAGTGCGAATGATGTGCTGGTTAGGGTGCATTGGCCGTGGTAAATTTTCTCTCAGTGTAACCGAACACCAGAGTGTGGCATCTGGGGAATTATCACCGTAACTTCACAGTGTTAATGCAAGCCTACTTGTGACACTAATAAACAAAATTAAAAATTAGAAGTTGAGTAGGCTTGTGTTGTATTCATTGGAGCAGAGAAGACTGGGGGGGGGCGACCTGATTGAGGTGGACAAGATTATGAGAGACATGAAGAGTGTGGATCGGGAGCAGCTGTTCCCCTTAGTTGAAGGGTCAGTCACGAGGGGACATAGGTTCAAGGTGAGGGGCAGGAGGTTTGGGGGGGATGTGAGGAAAATCTGTTTTACCCACAGGGTGGTGCCAGTCTGGAATGCGCTGCCTGGGAGGTTGGCAGAGGCAAGTTGCCTCACATCCTTTAAAAAGTAGCTGGATAAGCACTTGGCACATCATCACATTCAGGGCTATGGGCCAAGTGCTGGTAAATGGGGTGAGGTCGGTATGTTAGGTGGTCCTCACGTGTCGGTGCAGACTCGATGGGCCGAAGGGTCTCTTCTGCACTGTATGAATCTGTGATGAGGAGATGTTTTTAACGTAGTGACTGCTGGTATCTGGAATGTTCTGCCTTGATTCGCTGTAAGGATTCGCATTCCAACCATTATTCATGTAAATTGAGTCTGTGTCTTTATATGCCCTGTTGTGAACAGAATTCCCACTCACCTGAAGAAGGGGCTTGGAGCTCCGAAAGCTTGTGTGGCTTTTGCTACCAAATAAAGCTGTTGGACTTTAAGCTGATGTTGTTAAACTTCTTACTGTGTTTACCCCAGTCCAACGCCGGCATCTCCACATCATGTTCTGCCTGAGTCAGAGGTGGGAGAAGATTCCATCAAGAGGAAATTGAATGGGAAGCTGAAGGGAAAATATTGACAGGGTTACGGGGAGAGGGTGGAGGATTGGGAATAGTGAAACTGCTCTTGCAGTGTGTCGGTCCAGGCTCGACGGGCTGAATGGCCTCCTGTGCTGTCCCCAATCTATGATTCACACACAAGTTAACTTCTCAGTGTCTATTAGGCCCCACTCGTTCCTCCATGATCAGTTCCAGCATTTCAAGCTCAGATCCCAGTACTTTTTAGTTGGGGCATTGAGGAGTAAAACAGAAATAGGAATGAGAGTGTCGGTGCGCTTATGTTTTTGTATTTCTGTGTGTGTGTGTGTGTGTGTGTGTGTGTGTGTGTGAGAGAGAGAGAGAGAGAGAGACAGTTTCTAAGTGTGTGCAAGTGTCTATTTCAATGTGTGTTTCTGTGTGTGTGATTGTGTTTCTCTGCGTGTGTCTGTGAGTGTGTGTCTGTGTGTGTGTCTCTCTCTGTGTCTTTGTGCATGTGTGTCTGTGAGTGTGTGTTTGTGTCTCTCTGCGTGTGTGCGTGTGTGTCCGTGAGTGTGTGTTTGTGTCTCTGTGTGTGTGTGTCCGTGAGTGTCTGTGTGTCTCTCTCTTTGTCAGTGCATGTGTGTCTATGAGTGTGTGTGTCTGTATCTCTGTGAGTGCGTGTGTGTCTGTGTTTGTCATGATCTGTTTGAGTGGTGGAGCAGGCTCGATGGGTCAAATGGCCTCCAACTGCACATATTTGAGATTCAAATACATTGACACACATGCATGCTGACACTCACACACACACACACACACACAGAGACACATGCATGCTGACACACACACACACACAGACACACACACACACACACAGACACACACACAGAGACACATGCATGCTGACACACAGACACACACACACAGACACAGACACATGCATGCTGACACACAGACACACACACACACAGAGACACATGCATGCTGACACACACACACACACACAGACACACACACACAGAGACACATGCATGCTGACACACACAGACACACACACACACACAGAGACACACACACAGACACACACACACACAGACACACACACACCCACACACACAGAGACACACACACACAGAGACACACACACAGACACACACACACACACCCACACACACACAGAGACACACACACACACAGAGACACACACACACACACACACACACACAGACACAGACACACACGCACACAGACACACACACACCCACACAAACTCAGAGACACACACACACAGACACAGACACACACACACACAGACACACACACACAGACACACACACACACACACAGAGACACAGACACACACACAGAGACACAGACACACACACACCCACACAGACACACACACACACACACACACACACACACAGAGACACAGACACACACACACCCACACACACACACAGAGACACACACACACACAGACACACACACACCCACACAAACTCAGAGACACACACACACACAGACACAGACAGACACACACACAGACACACACACACAGACACACACACACACACACACACAGAGACACAGACACACACACACACACACGCACACACACAGAGACACAGACACACACACACACAGACACACGCACACAGACACACACACAGACACACACACACACCCACACACACACACAGACACACACACACCCACACAAACTCAGAGACACACACACACACAGACACAGACACACACACACACAGACACACACACACAGACACACACACACACAGAGACACACACACAGACACACACACACGCACACAGTGAAATATATACACAGTATTGACATATTTATTGACCATTTAATGTGACTGAATTCTACACATCCTGGTTTGCCAATGACACAAAACATTAGACAGCATTGTAAGCAGCATCGCTGGAAACATCAGATTGCAAAGAGTTATTCATATTTTGTACATGGACATACTGGTGGAGAGGTTTCAGTGCAGGGAAATGTAATTTGACACAACTTAGATTTAAAAGGGATAGAACAGCGTACTTTAATAAATGATGAAATGACAGAAACAGTGGAAGCTCCAAATGTCCAGATATTTCACAGCTGAATTCGCACAATACACACAGCAATGGATCTGATATTGCGGAATTGTTGTAAATGTGGTTAATCTCAGTACGGAGGCTGTCTTCATGTTACAATGTTAATCTGATCACTCTCATCAAAACAGACTCAACATTTCTGTACAATGTGAGTGAATCATCAGCTCAAATAGTTCAGGTTCAGTGTTTAAAATAACCAGTCACTTTTCTGTGGCTGCTTTGGGAATGTCAGTGGAATGTAGTTTACAGTAAAGTGTGAACAATTGTATTGGGGAATAATTGGAAGCAGTTTCCATTGAGAGCTTCCTGCATTCTGGAAATGTGTGTGATCCATTCAGAGATAGGAAATGGACGGATGAATAAAGATGTAGTTTGTTGTTAATTACATGAGATTGTCTGCCTTGAAGATTCACAAGTTCCATGTGCTGAGAGAAAGGAATGATTAAACAATGTCTATAATTCAAATCCTTCAGACAAGTGAAAAAGCAGGAGAACAACTGAATCCACAAACGCTGCCACAGACAGTATTCGAAGCTTCAACTTCATGTTTGAATGTGAAGGGCTGATTGAAATAAACAGGAGGCCACACTGGGATGCTGAGCAATTTGATTCCTGTTTTTCCTAAAGTTCAAAATAAAAATCTGTGCTGAAACATTCCTTGGACAGAGCAGAGGGAATTTTACTCTGTATTTAGCCCATTACAGTATTTGTGTTGGGAACATTTGATGAACAGTGCAGATTAAACATTATTCTTAACCGCTGGAATTTAAGTTGGGGGCTGATTTAATCAAACATTGAAAATAATGAGGGAAAGGGAGAGGCTGATAAAGAACACGTTTTTCTGCTGGCTGGGAACTCCAGGATTTGGGAATATTTGAATGTTAGCCTCAGTTTAGAATTTTAGAATTGTAGAAATGGAAACATTGCCAGATATGGTGTGGAGTTAGTTTGAAACAATCTTCTGCAAATGGCTATTGATGCTCAGTCACTTGTTATTATTTTAAACCTGGGGTTGATAGATTTTCCTTCGTCCAAGGGGTTAAGAGACAGAGAGTTAGATCACAGATCAGCCAGGATCTTATTGAATATTGGAACAGGCTTTCAGGAAGATTGTTCCAGATTCCAAACACCCTCTTGATGAAGTGCTTTTTCTCACTTCACTACTGATCCATTTCCCCATCATTTAGAATCTGTGCCCTCTAGTTCCTGACCATCTCTTGAGAGGGAAGAGTTTCTCACTCTTTAACCTGTGGATACCCATTAGGATCTTGAATCTCTCTCTGAAGTCTCACCTCAGCCTTCTTTTCTCCAGGGAAAACAGTCCCAACCTCTCCAATCTACCCTCGTAGCTCCGGATCTTATTCCCTGGAATCATTCTTGTGAATCTCCTCTGCACTCTCTCCAATATCTTCACATCCCTCCTCAAGTACGGTGCCCAGAAATGGGCACAGTCTCCAGATGAGGCTTAACGAGTGTCTTATACAAGTTCAATATGAACTCCTTACTCTTGTCCTCAATTCCTCCATTAATAAAAGCTGGGATACCATATACTTCATTTACTGCTCTGTCAAAGTGCCCTGCCACCTTCACTGACGTATGTACATATTAGAATCATAGAATCCCTACAGTGCAGAAGGAGGCCATACAGCCCATCGAGCCTGCGCTAACAACATTCCCACCCAGGCGCTATCCCCGTGATGCAACGTATTTACCCTGATAATACTGGCATGAATTGAGAAATGGTTAACGGACAGAAAACAGAGCTTAGGTACAAATGGGTCATTTTCAGGGTGCCAGGCTGTGACCAGCGGCTTATCACAAGGATCAGTCCGCGGGAGCCCAGCTATTCACAATCCATATCATTGATTTGGACGTTTGGGATCAAATGTAATATTTCCGAGTTTGCAGATGACATGAAAGCAGGTGGAAGTGTGAGTTGTGAGGAGGATGTAGGCTCTTCAAGGGGATGTGGGAGAGGCTGAATTAGAGGTGAAACCACACACGGAGTGTTGTGTACAGTTTTATCCTCTTACCTAAGGAAAGACATTCTTGTCCGAGAGGGACTTCAATGACATTTCACTGCATTAATTCCTGGGATGGAGGGATTGTCCTCTGAGGAAAGAAAATGGACTTTTACTTTATGCACTTGAGAAGCATGAGAGGTGACCTCATTCAAACTTGGACAATTCTTACAGGGCTCAGCAGGGTCGAGTCATAGAGGTTTACAGCATGGAAACGCGCTTTGGCCCAACTTGTCCATGCCGCCCAGTTTTTACCATTAAGCTAATCACAATTGCCTGTGTTTCGCCCATATCCCTCTATACCAATCTTACCCATGTAACTGTCTAAATGCTTTTTAAAACATAAAATTGTACCCGCCCCTGCTACTGCCCCTGGCAGCTCATTTCAGACACTCACCACCCTCTGTGTGAAAAGAATTGCCCTCTGGATCCTTTTGTATCTCTCCCCTCTCACCTTAAACCTATGCCCTCTAGTTTTAGACTCCCCTACTTTTGGGAGAAGATATTGACTATCTCGCTGATCTATGCCCCTCATTATTTTACAGACCTCTATAAAATCTCCCCTCAGTCTTCTACGCTACAGGGAAAAAAGTCCCAGTCTCTGCAACCTCTCCTTAAAACCCAAACCATCAAGTCCCGGTAGCATCCTAGTAAATCTTTTTTGCACTCTTTCTAGTTTAATAATATCCATTCTAAAATAGGGTGACCAGAACTGTACACAGTATCCCAAGCGTGGCCTTAACAATGTCTTGTACAACTTCAACAAGACGTCCCAACTCCTGTATTCAATGTTCTGACCAATGAAACCAAGCATGCCGAATGCCTTCTTCACCACTCTGTCCACCTGTGACTCCACTGCCAAGAAGCTATGAACATGTACCCCTCGATCTCTTTGTTCTATAACTCTCCCCAACCCCCAAACATGAGCTGAGTAGATACAGGAAGGATGTTTCCCCCGGCTGGGGGCGGTGGGGGGGGGGGGGGTGGTGTCTAGAACCATGGCATAGTCGCAGAGTAAGGGGGCAGGACATTTAGGACTGAGATAAGAACATAAGAAATAGGAGCAGGAGTAGTACATCTAGCCCCTCGAGCCTGCCCCGCCATTCAATAAGATCATGGCTGATATGATGTGGATCAGTTCCACTTACCCTCCTGATCCCCATAACCCCTAATTCCCTTACCGATCAGGAATCCATCTCTCCGTGATTTAAACATATTCAACGAGGTAGCCTCCACCACTTCAGTGGGCAGAGAATTCCAGAGATTCACCACCCTCTGAGAGAAGAAGTTCCTCCTCAACTCTGTCCTAAACTGACCCCCCTTTATTTTGAGGCTGTGCCCTCTAGTTCTAGCTTCCTTTCTAAGTGGAAAGAATCTCTCCACCTCGACCCTATCCAGCCCCTTCATTATCTTATAGGTCTCTATTAGATCCCCCCTCAGCCTTCTAAATTCCAACGAGTACCAACCCAATCTGCTCAGTCTCTTCTGATAATCAACACCCCTCATCTCTGGTATCAACCTGGTGAACCTTCTCTGCACTCCCTCCAAGGCCAATATGTCCTTCCGCAAATAAGGGGACCAATACTGCACACAGTATTCCAGCTGCGGCCTCACCAATGCCCTGTACAGATGCAGCAAGACATCTCTGCTTTTATATTCTATCCCCCTTGCGATATAGGCCAACATCCCGTTTGCCTTCTTGATCACCTGTTGCACCTGCAGACTGGGTTTTTGCGTCTCATGCACAAGGACCCCCAGGTCCCTCTGCACAGCAGCATGTTGTAATTTCTTTCCACTTAGATAATAATCCAATTTGTGATTATTTCGTCCAAAGTGAATAACCTCGCATTTGTCAACATTATACTCCATCTGCCAGGTCCTCACCCACTCACTCAGCCTGTCCAAATCTCTCTGCAGACCTTCTACGCCCTCCACACGATACATTTTTCCACTTATCTTTGTGTCGTCTGCAAACTTTGTTACCCTACACTCAGTCGCCTCCTCCAGATCGTCTATATAAATGGTAAATAGTTGAGGCCCCAGTACCGATCCCTGCGGCACGCCACTAGTTACCATCCGCCAACCAGACAAGTACCCATTTATTCCGACTCTCTGCTTCCTGTGAGGAGGAATTTCTTCCCTCAGAGTCATAGAGTGGTACAGTGAAGAAAAGGCCCTTCGACCCATTGAGTCTGCACCAACAGTAACTCCCACTAAAGTTGTGCTAATCCAATTTTCCAGCTCTTGTACCATATCTTTGAATGTTGTGATGTTTCAAGTGCTCATCCAAATGCTTTTGAAAGGTTGTAAAGTTTCCGACCTCCACTGCCTTCCCAGGCAGTACTTTCCTGATTCCCATCACCCTCTGAGTGAATGTTTTTCTCAACTCTCCTCTGAATCTCCTGCCCTTTGCCCTAAAACGATGTCCCCTCATGATTGACCCCTCAACCAAGGGGAACAGCTTTTTCCTATTCACCCTGTCCATACCCCTCATAATCTTACACACCTCAATCAGCCTTCTCTGCTCTAAAGAAAACAATCCAAACCTATCCAGTCTCTCCTTATAGCTCAAATACTCCATCCCAGGCAACTTGCTGCTGAGCCTCCTCTGTACCCCCTCGAGTGCTATCATATCCTTCCTCTGGTGTGGTGACCAGATCTGCACACGGTACTCCAGCAGTGGCCTAACCAACACTCTGTACAACTCCAACATTAACTCTTTGCTCTTCTACTCTGCGCCATGACTGATAAAAGCAAGTGTCTCATCTGCCTTCTTTACCACTTGATTCACCTGCTCTGCTGCCTTCAGGGATCTGTGAATAATTGCCCAAGATCCATATGTTCCTCTGAGCTTCCCAGTGTCCTGCAACTCATTAAATACTCCCTTGCCTTGTTACTGCTTCCAAAGTGCATCACCTCGCACCTATCAGGGTCAAAAACCATCTGCCACTGCTCTGCCTATCTGACCAACCCAGCGATATCTTCCTGTAACCTACAACCTTCTTCACTATTAACCATCCTACCAATCTTGGTGTCATCTGGAACCTTGCTTATCATTGCCCCCACATTATCATCTGTCTCATTTATGTGTAACAATAATAAGCCCCCCAGCACGGAGCCTTGTGGTGCACCCCTGGACACCGGCCTCCAGCCACTCAAACAGCCTTCCAAAACCACCCTTTGTGTCCAATTACTAAACCAGTTTCCGATCCACTCGCCAAGTTTTCCTGAATTCCATGTGCTTCCAGGATGGTGAATCTTTGGAATTCCCTATCCCAGAGGGCTGTGGAGGCTCAGTCATCGTTCACAGACTGAGATGGATCGGTTTCTACAGATTAAACATATTGCAAAGTTTCACCGTCTGTGAGCCCTTGTTCCAGCCTCTCCGACCCCCCCCCCCCCTCTCTCCACCCCCTCAGCCCCTCAGCTGGAGGGAACAACATCCCTGTATTCAGTCACTCCAGCCCAGTCAGAATTTATACATTTCAATTCGATCCCCTCTCATTCTTCGGAACTCCAGTGAATACAGGCCCAGTCGACTCAATCTCTCCTCATACGACAATCCTGCCATCCCAGGAATCAGTCTGGTGTGCCTCCGCTGCTCTCCCTCTATGGTAAGTGCAGTATTTCATAGTTACAGAGACAAAAACTGTCCACAATATTCCAGGTGTGGTCTCACCGAGGGCCTGTACAGCTGCAGTAAGACATCCTTGCTCCTTTCCTCAAGTTCTCTTGCAATGAAGGCCAACATATCATTTGCCTTCCTAACTGTTTGCTGTAGCTGCATGCTTGTTTTCAGTCTCTGGTGTACTCGGACACCCAGGTCCCTTTGTATATCAACATTTCCCAATCTATCACCATTTAAATAATCCTCTGCCATTCTGCTTCTCTGTCCAAAGTAGTTAAATTCACGTTTGTCCACGTTATACAGCATCTGCCACGCATTTACCCATTCACTCAATTTTCTGAAGTAACTGTGAAACATTTTAACATCCTTCTCACTCCTCACATTCCCAACAAGTT
The DNA here is from genome assembly GCF_964213995.1 of Mustelus asterias. Classification (NCBI taxonomy): domain Eukaryota; kingdom Metazoa; phylum Chordata; class Chondrichthyes; order Carcharhiniformes; family Triakidae; genus Mustelus; species Mustelus asterias. The sequence goes on from NW_027590544.1 coordinate 67,557, forward strand.
TCATGGCATCAGCAAACTTGGAAATATTATTTTTGGTTCCCTCATCCAAATCATTGGTGTACATCTCGTGTGTGTCTCAATGTCAGCTCGGAAACATGTACAGCACAATCCCATCCTGTTTCTGTCTTTCTATGGCTCTGTATCTGTATATATCTCTCTCTGAAATTAGAATAAAGAAAATTACAGCATAAGAACAGGCCCTTCGGCCCTCCAAGCCTGCACCAACCATGTGTGAACTAAAACCCCCTCCCCTTCCAGGGACCATATCCCTCTATTCCCATCCTATTCTTGTATTTCTCCAGACGCCCCTTAAAACGCATTATTGTATCTGCTTCCACTACCTCTCCCAGCAGCGAGTTCCAGGCACCCACCACCCTCTGTGTAAAAAACTTGCCTCGTACATCTCCTTTAAACCTTGTCCCTCGCACCTTAAACCTGTGCCCCCTAGTAATTGACTCTTCAACCCTGGGAAATAGCTCCTGACTATCCACTCTGTCCATGCCTCTCATAATCTTGTAGACTTCTATCAGGTCACCCCCCTTGCCTCCATCATTCCAGTGAGAACAAACCAAGTTTCTACAAACTCTCCTCACAGCTAATGCCCTCTATACCCGGCAACATCCTGGTAAATCTTTTCTGTACCCTCTCCAAAACCTCCACACCCTTCTAGTAGTGTGGCGACCAGAATTGAACACTATATTCCAAGTGCGGCCTAACAATGGTTCTATAAAGCTGCAACATGGCTTGCCAATTTTTAAACTCAATGCTTATTTCCTAAATAACACTGACAATATTTCAAAAGCGCTCCATTGTCGGTGAAACACTTTTGGAAACCCTAAAGCCATGAATAGTACTTTAGAAATGTCCATTCCCAAGTTGCTGTGAGGACATTCAGAGTCAGTGTGTGACTTGGGTCGAAGATAGACCAGCGAGGTCTCTCCCTTAATGATATTGAGTGACTCTTTAGCTTTTTTATGATGAGCAGAAACCTTTCATCTCTCTTGTGTCTAATTCATTCCAATTCTGTCCCTGACATTAATCAGTTGTGACTTTCTGTAGGAGCTGGAATGTTCTCTCTGGCGACAGAGAATCCATTGAGAGGAGGATCAGGTGTGACCTTTCTCTCCTGGAATCCATCTTTCCTGTTTGTGTCTTGTAGATTGTGTGTGGAGAGAGCAGAGGGAAAAGGCTGAGTGGATTTGTAATGAACAGGGGTTTGCTTTCATTCACAAACTGGAGCTGAAGCCAACGTGTGCAGATGTGAAGAATGGAGATCAGAAAAGGACCATGGGTAGAATTGGAGACTATTCTGTCCATCCAGATGTGCTGTCTTTTTGGAAGAGAAATCGAGTTAATCTCTATTTACAGAGGGAGAAGGGATTCCTCCTCCATTCTATATCTGTTTAGTTTTAGGCTGTCTGAGTGTGAGTGTTAGTGTGTGTGCATATTTTTCTCAATCTGCCTGTCTCTCAGTCCCCCTGGTCCCAGAATCTGTTTCTCTCTCCACAGATGCTGCCTGACCTGTTTGGTATGTTCTTATTTTCTGTTTCAGTATCTGAGAAGTTGCGTATGGTGCTGAACATTGTGCAATCATCAGCGAACATCCCCACTTCAGACCTTGTGATGGAGGGAAGGTCAGTGATGGAGCAGCTGAAGATGGTTGGGGCCTCGGACACTCACCCTGAGGAACTCCTGCAGGGACGTCCCGGGACTGAGAGGATCGGCTTTGAGATAATCGGCACATTGGGGGAAAGGTTGAAATCCAGAGGATGCTGAATTCAGGTAAATGGCGACAGCGGCAACATGAGGAAATGTTTCTAACGTAGTGAGTGTCCAGTATCTGGAATGTACTGTCTGAGGGCGAGGTGGAAGCGGATTCCATCAAGGACTTCCAGGGGAAGTTGAATGGGAAGCTGAAGGGGAAATATTTACAGGGTGACGGGGAAAGGGTGGAGGAGTGGGAATAGTGACATTGCTCTTGCAGAGTGTCGCACTGGCTTGATGGGGCTGAATGGCCTCCTGTGCTGTCACCGTTCTATGATTCAGATGCAAGTTATCTTCTCAGTGTCTATTAGACCCCACTCTTTCCTCCATGATCAGTTACAGCATTTTAAGTTCAGATCCCAGAACGTTTTATTTGGGGATTTGAGGAGTGATTTGTTTTCCAGCCTGGCCGAGAATTTGATGCTGTAACTGAAGCCACAATGGAATGATCCTGAGGTCAGATTATGATCCACTGAGACACAGCTGGCTCCGAGCTTCCCTGAAAAATGTCGCTGTTGTGTTCCCGGCCATGTGATTTCTCCGTCTTGTGTCGGCATGCTGTGCCACAAGGATCTGGACTTTGTTCCCAGATGTTCACAATGTTTATCAATGATTTGGATGTGGGGACCTAATGTAATATTTCCAAGTTTGCGGATGACACAAAGCTCGGTGGGAATGTGAGTTGTGAGGAAAATGCAAAGTGGCTTCAAGAGGATTTGGACAGACATTGTCTCTCAGTGCCTCTCTCAATCTGGCTCTCCTCCGAGTGCTCCGGTTTCCTCCCACAGTCTGAAAGACATGCTGTTCGGTGGATTGGCCATGCTAAATTCTCCCTCAGTGAAGCCGAACAGCACCGGAGTGTGGCAACTAGGGGACTTTCACAGCAACTTCATTGCAGTGTTAATGTAAGCCTACTTGTGACACTAATAAATAGCATTGAAACTGTATAAAGTGTTATATACACAGATACAGTGCTGAGGTAAAGAGAAATGGAGACATGCTTCACATTCATTACCCAGACATGGTCTAGTTTATTTTTTATAAAGAGTGACATGGTTAAATGCAGTGATAATTTAAGCAGGTTCCCTCCCTAACAGCACTGTGGGTGTACCTACACCACACAGACAGCAGCGGGTTCAAGACGGCAGCTCACCACCACCTTCTCCAGGGCAACTAGGAATGGGCAATAAATGCTGACCTAGCCAGTGACACCCACATCACAAGAATCAATAAATATTCATCTAACCCAGCACATTGTCCAATGAAATATCAATACATACATGGTATTAATACTGTGTGAACTCAGAAAGGGTTGATTGTAGTGTCCACAGCAGCATGGTGTAATGTAGTATTCACTGAGACAACTGAGCGTATAAACAGCGACTGGGTTGAGTGCAGTGATAACTGGGAAAGGAGCTAATGTCCGGGATTCTCCGGCTGTTCACTCGTGGGGAATTCTCTGCTCTCGTTCCCCTGCCTCTGGTTTCCTGCTAGCGTGAGGTGACTTCAATGGGAAATCCCATTGACAGCGACAGGACCAAAAACTCCCTCTGCTAGTGAACGGTGTGTCACCTCTCACTGCCCAGAAAGCTGCTGAGGGGAGACTGGAGGATCCCAGAAACTATGTTAAAAATAGCCATATTGGCAACAGCAGGAAAATATTACATCCCAAACTCAGTAATATTCACAATGATATTCTCCAATCAGCTGAAGGGCAGAATTTACTGATACAAGACCCAGATTGTAATAACTGAGAGAGGTTTCGGGCAGAGTTTACTGATACAAGGCCCAGATTGTAATAACTGAGAGAGGTTTAGGGCAGAGATTACTGATACAAGGCCCAGATTGTAATAACTGAGAGAGGTTTAGGGCAGAGATTACTGATACCAGGCCCAGATTGTAATAACAGAGAGAGGTTTAGGGCAGAGATTACTGATACCAGGCCCAGATTGTAATAACTGAGAGAGGATTCGGGCAGAGATTACTGATACCAGGCCCAGATTGTAATAACTGAGAGAGGTTTCGGGCAGAGTTTACTGATTCAAAACCCAGATTGTAATAACTGAGAGAGGTTTCGGGCAGAGATTACTGATACAAGGGCAGATTGTAATAACTGAGAGACGTTTGGGGCAGAGATTACTGATACAAGGCCCAGATTGTAATAACTGAGAGAGGTTTAGGGCAGAGCTTACTGACACAAGGCCCAGATTGTAATAACTGAGAGAGGTTTTGGGCAGAGATTACTGATACCAGGCCCAGATTGTAATAACTGAGAGAGGTTTCGGGCAGAGTTTACTGATTCAAAACCCAGATTGTAATAACTGAGAGAGGTTTCGGGCAGAGATTACTGATACAAGGCCCAGATTGTAATAACTGAGAGAGTTTTAGGGCAGAGCTTACTGACACAAGGCCCAGATTGTAATAGCTGAGAGAGGTTTTGGGCAGAGATTACTGATACCAGGCCCAGATTGTAATAACTGAGAGAGGTTTCGGGCAGAGTTTACTGATTCAAAACCCAGATTGGAATAACTGAGAGAGGTTTCGGGCAGAGATTACTGATACAAGGCCCAGATTGTAATAACTGAGAGAGGTTATGGGCAGAGATTACTGATACAAGGCCCAGATTGTAATAACTGAGAGAGGTTTTGGGCAGGGATTACTGATACCAGGCCCAGATTGTAATAACTGAGAGAGGTTTCGGGCAGAGTTTACTGATACCAGGTCCAGATTGTAATAACTGAGAGAGGTTTCGGGCAGAGTTTACTGATACAAGGCCCAGATTGTAATAACTGAGAGAGGTTTCGGGCAGAGGTTTCTGATACCAGGCCCAGATTGTAATAACTGAGAGAGGTTTAGGGCAGAGCTTACTGACACAAGGCCCAGATTGTAATAACTGAGAGAGGTTTTGGGCAGAGATTACTGATACCAGGCCCAGATTGTAATAACTGAGAGAGGTTTCGGGCAGAGTTTACTGATTCAAAACCCAGATTGTAATAACTGAGAGAGGTTTCGGGCAGAGATTACTGATACAAGGCCCACATTGTAATAACTGAGAGAGGTTTAGGGCAGAGCTTACTGACACAAGGCCCAGATTGTAATAACTGAGAGAGGATTTGGGCAGAGATTACTGATACCAGGCCCAGATTGTAATAACTGAGAGAGGTTTCGGGCAGAGTTTACTGATTCAAAACCAAGATTGTAATAACTGAGAGAGGTTTCGGGCAGAGATTACTGATACAAGGCCCAGATTGTAATAACTGAGAGACGTTTGGGGCAGAGATTACTGATACAAGGCCCAGATTGTAATAACTGAGAGTGGTTTAGGGCAGAGCTTACTGACACAAGGCCCAGATTGTAATAACTGAGAGAGGTTTTGGGCAGAGATTACTGATACCAGGCCCAGATTGTAATAACTGAGAGAGGTTTCGGGCAGAGTTTACTGATTCAAAACCCAGATTGTAATAACTGAGAGAGGTTTCGGGCAGAGATTACTGATACAAGGCCCAGATTGTAATAACTGAGAGAGGTTTAGGGCAGAGCTTACTGACACAAGGCCCAGATTGTAATAACTGAGAGAGGTTTTGGGCAGAGATTACTGATACCAGGCCCAGATTGTAATAACTGAGAGTGGTTTCGGGCAGAGTTTACTGATTCAAAACCCAGATTGTAATAACTGAGAGAGGTTTCGGGCAGAGATTACTGATACAAGGCCAAGATTGTAATAACTGAGAGAGGTTTTGGGCAGAGATTACTGATACAAGGCCCAGATTGTAATAACTGAGAGAGGTTTAGGGCAGAGATTACTGATACCAGGCCCAGATTGTAATAACTGAGAGAGGTTTAGGGCAGAGCTTACTGACACAAGGCCCAGATTGTAATAACTGAGAGAGGTTTTGGGCAGAGATTACTGATACCAGGCCCAGATTCTAATAACTGAGAGAGGTTTCGGGCAGAGTTTACTGATACCAGGCCCAGATTGTAATAACTGAGAGAGGTTTCGGGCAGAGATTACTGATACAAGGCCCAGATTGTAATAACTGAGAGAGGTTTCGGGCAGAGATTACTGATACCAGGCCCAAATTGTAATAACTGAGAGAGGTTTCGGGCAGAGTTTACTGATACCAGGCCCAGATTGTAATAACTGAGAGAGGTTTCGGGCAGAGTTTACTGATACCAGGCCCAGATTGTAATAACTGAGAGAGGTTTAGGGCAGAGCTTACTGACACAAGGCCCAGATTGTAATAACTGAGAGAGGTTTTGGGCAGAGATTACTGATACCAGGCCCAGATTGTAAGAACTGAGCGATGTTTCGGGCAGGGTTTACTGATACCAGGCCCAGATTATAATAACTTAGAGAGGTTTTGGGCAGAGTTGACTGATACAAGTCCCAGATTGTAATAACTGAGAGAGGTTTCGGGCAGAGATTACTGATACAAGTCCCAGATTGTAATAACTGAGAGAGGTTTGGGGCAGAGATTACTGATACCAGGCCCAGATTGTAATAACTGAGAGAGGTTTCGGGCAGAGTTTACTGATACCAGGCCCAGATTGTAATAACTGAGAGAGGTTTCGAGCAGAGTTTACTGATACCAGGCCCAGATTGTAATAACTGAGAGAGGTTTAGGGCAGAGTTTACTGATACAAGGCCCAGGTTGTAATAACTGAGAGAGGTTTCGGGCAGAGATTACTGATACCAGGCCCAGATTGTAATAACTGAGAGGGGTTTCGGGCAGAGTTTACTGATACCAGGCCCAGATTGTAATAACTGAGAGAGGTTTCGGGCAGAGTTTACTGATACAAGATCCCGGCAGGATTTACTGTTTGATAATCCAGCTGTGTGGCCCCGTTATGAGCACACCTTCCATGGCCATCAAGTCCGGAAGTCGGCCTTGAACCCTTGAAGAATGAGAGGCGACCCCATTGAAACAGACTTAAAATTCTTACAGGGTGTGACAGGGTGGATGTAGATTGGATGTTTCCCCTGGCTGGTGAGACTAGAACCAGGGGACACAATCTCAGAATCAGGGGCAGACCATTGAAGTCTGAGATGAGGAGGAATTTCTTCACTCAGAGGGTGGTGAATCTTTGGAATTTTCTATTCCAGGGGGATGTGGAAGCCCAATCATTCAGCATGTTCAAGACGCAAATCGATTGTGTGAAATAAAATAGGAATCAGTGTGTGTGTGTGTGTGTGTGTGTGTGTGTGTTTGTATGTGTGTGTGTTTGTGTGCATGCTTGTGTGTGTGTGTGTGTGTGTTTGTGTGTGTGTGTGTGTGTTTGTGTGTGTGTGTGTGTGCATGGACATGTTTCCGTGTGTGTTTATTTCTGTGTGCGTGTCAGTGTTACTGGGTGAGAATATCTGTTTCTCGGTGTTTTCATAGAATCCTAGACTCCTACAGTGCAGAAGGAGGCCACTTGGCCCATTGAGTCTGCACCGACCACAATCCCACTCAGGCCCTATCTCCATAACCCCATGCATTTACCCGAGCTAGTCTCTCTGACGCGGAGGGACAATTAAGCACGGCCAATGCACCCTAACCAGAACGTCTTTCAGACTGTGGGAGGAAACCGGAGCACCCGGAGGAAACCCACGCAGACACGGGGAGAACGTGCAAACTCCACACAGACAGTGACCCAAAGCGGGAACCGAACCCGAGTCCCTGGCACTGTGAGGCAGCAGTGCTGTGTTTTTGATGTGTGTGTGTGTGTTTCTGTGTGTTTCTGTGTTTATTGTGTTTGTGTGTGTGTGTGTTTTATTGTGCGTGTTTTATGTGTGTTTGTGTGTGCGTGCTTTGTGTGTGTGCGTGTTTTGTGTGTGTTGGTGTGTGCGTGTTTTGTGTGCGTACGTGCCCCATGATCTGTTTGAATGCTGGCGCAGGATCGATGGGCCAAATGGCCGACACCTGCTCCTATTTTCCTTTGAGATTTAAATACATTGACACACATGCACGCTGACACACACACACAGAAAGATACACACAGTGTTGACGTATTTATTGACCACTGAATGTGACTGAATGCTACACATCCCAGTTTACCAAAGACACACAATATTCAGCAGCATTGTAAACAGCGCAGCTGGAAACATCAAATTGGGGATTTGGTTTGAAAAAGGGTCAAAGCCTCTCTTGCTAAAGGCTGTTTGTCTATTGTGCTGACAGTGATACACTGCCATCCTCTGCTGCCTGCTGGACATTGCTCCAGCCGCAGAGAGAGTGAAGTAGATCAGAAACTCACTGGGAGAGAATGCAGCTTCACACAGTATCCATCCAAAATGACAGGAGCATCAGCACACACACAAGCTCCGTGTGGAGACTGAGAGGGGCTCAGTGTGGAACACAAACCTTCACACAAAACCTGGAAGGACATTGATAAAGAGTTTAAAACAAAACTTCAGCAAATGTTTTGAAACATTTTGGTCCGTGGAAAAGTGCAGTGTGTAAAAAGCTGAAGATGTTTCCATTTCACATCTTCCTGCTTTGGGGAAATGGGAGTTATCTTTGCATTTACAAGGATATGGGGAGGGAGATGTTTGAATGGACATTCAGCTTTTTGGGTGATTAAAGTGGTAACTTTGTTTCCAGAAGCTGTTTACAGTGATTGTCCCGAGAGATTGTATTGTTTCAGTGATGTCGACGTCTCCAATACTTCAGACAGACGAAGGAAACAATATACAAAAGGAAAGATTGTGGGAATCACTACATTGAAGGTGTGAGGCCTCATCACTCTCTGTCTGGTTTTGTTCTGAAATCTTTACATTTTTAAACACTGAAACCTCTTGCCCTTGTTGGGAATATCACTGCGGTTTGAGAAAAGCAAACACTGATCCCACACTAAACACCGCCCCCCCCCCCAACACAGGACTGAGCAGAGAGTGTGAAATGTGACTGGTGTCAGAGTGGATTGTCAAACAGAAGGGATTTGAAAAATCTCTAAATGATTCATTGATTAAAAACTCTAACATTAATGACCCACATCATAAACATCTGCTTCATTATTGTATCTTTCTTTTACAGATCAAGTGATGGGTTGAATTTTGGACGTTGTAGATTTCCCTCAGCTGATTATTAAGCTTTCTGATTGACACAAATACAATATCTGCTGTCGGTGACTCCAACAGTGAAATTCTCTCAGTTTATCATTCTGAATCTGTCACTGAGACAATTGTGGGCGGTAGTTCAGTTTTCAGTGTGAAATGTAGAAGGTAACTTTTGTTGTAATGTAATTGTAGTTAATAGTTTTCCTGTAGTTTAAATCTCAGGTATAAATTAATAACTTTTCTCGTTCCTGATTCACAATTGTTCATTTCCCGTGATGTTGAGCTCTGGTTTTCTCTTTCTGGTGTCTGGTACAGCTGTACAGATATTGGGCAGCTCAGAGCGTAGGGGTTCAGATCTCATTGTGAAGCTCAAAGGTCAGATTCACTTTTGTTAACTTTAAAATCAATTTTCCTGTCAAATATTCTCTGAATTTTTAAATAAATATTGAATGGAAAATTAAATCTGACTTTGCCAAACTCTCTTTCTGTATTTCTCTGTTAGTGTGTTTATGTGTGTGTCTCTCTGTCTCTATCTCTCTGTGTATCTGTGTGTCTCTCTGTCTCTGTACTTCTCTGGATCTGTGTCTCTCTCTCTGCCTCTGTGTGTATATCTCTCTATGTATCTGTGTGTGAATCTCTGTCTCTGTCTCTGTCTCTGTGTGTCTCGATGCTAAGGGCCTAGTATTTCAGGCTCTGACCTGAACCCACAATCTCTCTGACTCTGAGCGAAGATGACTCCATTGAAGGTGTGAGGCCTCATCACTTTCTGTCTGGTTTAGTTTTGTAATGTTTACATGTTTAAACACTGAAACCTCTTGCCCTTGATAAGTTGGGAATGTCACTGCGGTTTGAGAAAAGCAAACACTGATCCCGCACTAAACACCCCCCAACACAGGACTGAGCAGAGTGTGTGAAATGTGACTGGTGCGAATGTGGATTGTCTTTTAAGATTGGGTGAGAAACACTTCATTTTCAAATCTTTACCCTGCTTCTGTAGCGTCTCAGATTCCACCTAATCTGCACATCTTTGGACTGTGGAAGGAAACCGGGGCACCCGCAGGAAACCCATGCAGACACAGGGAGAATGTGCAAACTCAACTCCCAACCGAGAATTGAATCCTGGTGCTGTGAGGCAGCAGTGCTAAACACTGTCCACCATGTCACCCTATCCCATGTATTGGGACACGGTGAAAAGTATTGTTTCTTGCACGCTACACAGACAAAACATACCTTTCATAGAGTTCAGTCGGGAGAAGGAGAGGAGAGCGTGCAGAATACAGTGTTGCAGTTACCGATAGGGTTTAGAGAAAGATCAGCTTAATGTATGGTAGGTCCACTCAAAAATTAACATTCTGGCCAAACACTAAAGCTTTCCACAAAACAAGGCTCACAAATTCAACACCACCTTCCTTTGTCCGCTCTCCCATCATGCTGTGTTCGGAGTCTCTGATCGATGCTAAGGGCCTAGTATTTGAGGCTCTGAGCTGAAGCCACAATCTGTCTGATTCTGAGGGAAGATTACTGCCACTCAGATACAGCTGGCTGCAATATCCCCTTGAAATATATCTGTTGTGTAAAGAGCCACATGTTTTTTCCCCTGTGTCTGCTGTCCTTAAAAAACTATTGAATAATCTAAACATCCGCATTAATTATCACAGAACAAGGCCAACATTGGGGAATCGAGTATCAGGTTTAAAAGTTTGTTTATTAGTGTCACAAGTCGGGTTACATTAACGCTGCAATGAAGTTACTGTGGAAAATCCGTAGTCGCCATGCTCTGGCGCCTGTTTGGGCAACTTAGGGAGAATTTAGCATGGCTGATACACCTAACCAGCGCGTCTTTCGAACTGTGGGAGGAAACCGCAGCACCCGGTGGAAACCCACGCAGACACGGGGAGAATGTACAAACTCCACACTGACAGTGACCCAAGCCAGGAATCAAACCCGGGTCCCTGGCGCTGTGAGGCAGCAGCGCTAACCACTGTGCCGCCCCTCATCGAAACATTGTGCAGTTGTGGAGTGAGTGGGCGAGGATATGGCAAATGGAGTATAACGTTGAGAAATGCGAGGTTATACACTTTGGAGGAAATAATAACAAATGGGATTACTATCTCAATGGAAACAAATTAAAACATGCTACCGTGCAAAGGGACCTGGGGGTCCTTGTGCATGAGACGCAAAAGCCCAGTCTGCAGGTACAACAGGTGATCAAGAAGGCAAATGGGATGTTGGCCTATATCGCGAGGGGGATAGAATATAAAAGCAGGGATGTCTTGATGCACCTGTCCAGGGCATTGGTAAGGCCGCAGCTGGAATACTGTGTGCAGTATTGGTCCCCTTATATGAGGAAGGATATATTGGCATTGGAGGGAGTGCAGAGAAGGTTCACCAGGTTGATACCGGAGATGAGGGGTTTGGATTATGAGGAGAGGCTGAGGAGATTTGGTTTGTACTCGTTGGAGTTTAGAAGGATGAGGGGGGATCTTATGGAGACTTATAAGATAATGCGGGGGCTGGATAGGGTGGAGGTGGAGAGATTCTTTCCACTTAGTAAGGAAGTTAAAACTAGAGGACACAGCCTCAAAATAAAGGGGGGTCGGTTTAAGACAGAGTTGAGGAGGAACTTCTTCTCCCAGAGGGTGGTGAATCTCTGGAATTCTCTGCCCACTGAGGTGGTGGAGGCTACCTCGCTGAATATGTTTAAAGCGCGGATGGATGGATTCCTGATCGGTAAGGGAATTAAGGGTTATGGGGATCAGGCGGGTAAGTGGTACTGATCCACGTCAGATCAGCCATGATCTTATTGAATGGCGGGGCAGGCTCGAGGGGCTAGATGGCCTACTCCTGCTCCTATTTCTTATGTTCTTATGTTCTTATGTGGAATGCACAGGATAGGAGGGATGTGAATGCACTGGAAAAGGTGCAGAGGAGATTCACCAGGATGTTGCCTGGCCTGGAGAGTTTTAGTTCATAGAATCATAGAACCCCTACAGTCCAGAATGAGGCCATTCGACCCATCAAATCTGCACGGACTCTTACCCAGGCTTACCCCGTAACCCCACGTATGTTCCCGCTAATCCCCCTAACCGATACATCGTGGGACCCTCAGGGCAATTTTGCATGGACAATGCACCCGGGGGAAACCCACGCAGACACGGGGAGAATGTGCAAACTCCACACAGACAGTAACCCGAGCCCGGAATTGAACCCGGGTCCCTGGCGCTGTGAGGCGGCAGTGCTAACCACTGTGCCACCGTGCCACCACTCGAACTGAAGAGAGATTTTATAGACTGAGGGTGTGATCTTACCACCTGTTCACGCCACACTCCCGCTCAGCGAGGTCGGAGAATCTGGTGACCAGCCAAATCTCCTTTCACTGCAGTGGGATGGGAAAATCCTGCCGGCCTGAACGGTGATAAGATTCCACCCTGGGGTTGTTTTCCGTGGAGCAGAGGAGGCTGAGGGGGAACATGATGGAGGTGGATAAGATTATGAGGGACATCGATAGAGTAGAGGGGAGAAAGCTTTCCCCTTGGTGGTGGGATCAATGACCAGGGGTTATAGATTTAGGGAAAGGGGCAGGAGGTTTACAGGGGATGTGAGGAAAACCTTTTTCACCCAGAGGGTAGTGGGAGTCTGGAACTGTCTGCCTGAAAGGGTGGTGGAGGCAGAGACCCTCAGAACGTTTAAGAAGTGCTTAGCTATGCATTTGCAATGCCAAGGCTTACCAGGCCGTGAGCCAAGTTGGGTGATTTGTCTTTGACCGGCACAGATGCAATGGGCCGAAGGGCCTTTTCTGTTCTCTCGACCTCCATTGCTAAAACACAACCTCACTGACCCAGCTTCTGGTCATCCATCCAAATCTCTCCCTCCACAGCTCGGGGAATAATCCTGCCGCGCAGTCTTCCTTTGAAGTGGCTTTGGACATTTCATTCTCCATGAGGAATTGTCCGGACAGTGGCTGCTGTTGTTGTGTTTGTCTCAGTGTCAGCTCAGAAACATGGACAACGTGTTAGAAATGGCCGTCTCCCAGTGAGTGTGAGGACAGGGCAGGCTTTGAGCGAGGCCTGGGCTGCTCCCTGAAGGACACAGGGCCACCATTGTGCTTTTTGCTGACAAACAGAAAGCTTTCACCCCTCTCTCTCTCTCTCTCGTGTCTCATCTCACTCACATTCTGCCCCTTCCATTCACTCTGTGCTGCTTTCTGGAGGAAGCTGCCAGCTTTATCGGCCACAGAGCATCTGCCAACAAGAACATCAGATGAAACCTTCCATTCCCCAAGTCCCTCTTTCCTCTCTGCTCCTCGCTGTCTTTCCGGAGGAAATGGGATGGGAAGCTGATGGGAAAAGATTTGCAGGGCCCCAGGGACAAGGTGGAGCAGTGGGACTGGCTCGATTGCTCTAGCAGAGAGTCGACACCAGCTGAATGGGCTGAATGGCCTCCTTCATTCTGTGGCTATTCTATGGTTGACACACAATAGATAGTCAATATCTTTTCCCAAAGGGGAGTCTAAAACTAGAGGGCATGGGTTTAAGGTGAGAGGGGAGAGATACAAAAGTGTCCAGAGGGGCAATCTTTTCACACAGAGAGTGATGAGTGTCTGGAACAAGCTGCCAGAGGTAGTAGTAGAGACGGACACAATTTTATCTTTAAAAAACGTTTAGACAGTTACATGGGTAAGATAGATGTAGAGGGATATGGGCCAAATGTGGGGAATTGGGACTAGCTTCGGGGTTAAAAGAAAAAGGGCAGCATGACAAGTTGGGCCAAAGGGCCTGTTTCCATGCTGTAAACAGCGATGACACTATGACAACTTGTCATTTGGGTCCCAACTTCAAGTTTCTAGGTGTCCAGATCACCAACAACCTGTCCTGGTCCCCCCATGCCGACACTATAATTGAGAAAGCCCACCAACACGTCTACTTTCTCAAGAGGCTGAGGAAATTTGGCATGTCAGCTACGACTCTCACCAACTTCTACAGATGCACCATAGAAAGCATCCTTTCTGTGTCACGGCTTGGTATGGTTTCTGCTCTGTCCAAGACTGCAAGAAATTACAAAAGGTCGTGAATGTAGCCCCGTCCATCACGCAGACGAGCCTCCCATTCATTGACTCTGTCTCCACTTCCCGCGGCCTTAGAAAAGCAGCCAGCATAATTAAGGACCTCATGCACACATTCTCTCTTCCACCTTCTTCCGTCAGGAAAAAGATACAAAGTCTGAGATCACGTACCAACCGACTCAAGAACTTCCCTGCTGCCCTCAGACTTTTGAATCGACCTGCTACATATTCGATTTATCTTTCTCTACACCCTACCTATGACTGCAACACTACATTCTGCACCCTCTCTTTGACTTCTCCGCGATGTACTCTATGAACGGTATGTTTTGTCTGTACAGCATACAAGAAACAATACTTTTCACTGTATCCCAATACACGCGACAATAATAAATCAAATCAAATCAAAATCCTCCCAACTCTTTCCTCCACGATAGATCGTAGCATTTAAAGAACACACCCAGGGCCCAGTGCTGAGTCTGAGGGTACCTGACTACAGTAAGGTGAGTGATACAGGAGGGTCTCACTGTCTGAGGGAGGTGAGTCTTAGCCGGGGGTGCGTGAGTGACCCAGGTTAATCTGACACTCCAGGGACAGTTGGAATGGAGCTTTCCCCCGGGCTGTCCCCTCCCTGTGTCTGCGTGGGTTTCCTCCGGGTGCTCCGGTTTCCTCCCACAGTCTGAAAGATGTGCTGGTTCGGATGCATTGGCCGTGCTAAATTCTCCCTCAGTGTAACCCGAACAGGCGCCGGAGTGTGGGCGAATAGGGGATTCTCACAGTAACTTCATTGCAGTGTTAATGTAAGCCTACTTCTGAGACTAATAAATAAACTGAAACTGAAGGTCAAGGTGCTGCTGTGACAATGCACTCTTGTTTAAACACTGTGTGTGCCCCAGAGCCTGAGCCGCCTCGCGGAAATGTCCTCCATGCCTTTTTCTACCGCGCGGAGGCGTTTCCTGTGCGGGCTGCTGCTGCACACCTTCCACTACCGCCTCCTCGCCTGGTGTGAGTTTGGATCTCTCCATCATATTGGGAGTCACCGGCAATGTCCAATTGCAGAACAAACTTCCACTTTGTTCCAATGACGTTTAACCTTGGACTGAGCCATTTTTTTTAATGTGGACCTGATCACCGCCCATCACTGAGATTGACCTGAACCTGTCAATAAATGTTCCATTGTTTTGTAAATAAAGATTGTGACATTTGCAGCGTCTGTGCCTCTGGTTTGTGTCTGTGTTGGTTGCTCACAGTTGGCGATGGGGCAATGTTAAATGGACAGTTTAATGGGATTGGAGAACCATTTGGATTTATAAAAGTGTTGCCCCGGGGCTGGGGAATGGCGGCGATGGGGAAAGATTGGATTGGCCAGGGTTGTGTTGCTGGGAACACAGGAGGCTGAGGGGTGAGTGAACTGAGGTGTCCAGAATGGTGAGGGTGGGAGACAGGGTGGAGAGGAAAGGGCAGTTTCCCCCGAGCAGAGAGAGGTGACTTACCCGGGGGGGGCAGTGGGGGGGCTGCCACAGATTGAAGGGGATTGCTGGCAGCATTAGAGGGGACATTAGGAAGAAGCTTTTCACTCAGAGGCTGCTGCCTGTCTGCAATTCGCTGCCTAAACTGGAGCTTCAGACACAAAGCCCGGGGCTTCACTCCATCAGCAGCCGCACCTGGAGCTGAAATGCTGCCGGCTGGAAACAGGGGGCTGGGGGCTGCCTGACTGGAAGCTGCGGTTACAATGGGCGGCTAGTTTCCATTCCCCGAGCTGCTGCCGCTCTGATGGGCTGAATGGCCTCTTTCTGCGCCGGGGGCCCGGCTTCCATTCCCGGTTTGCGGCTGCGCCACCAGCACTCACCGCCGGCGGCCATCTTGCGTTGCCAGGGGAGACGGAAGGCGGCATTCTTGCGTTGCCAGGGGAGACGGCCCGCCTCCATCTTGCGTTGCCAGGGGAGACGGCTTCAATGCGGCGGCGGCCCGCGCGCGGCCCTCTGGGAGAATCCCCCTCCCGCACATGCGCACCGGTGGGTAGATGTGAATCTGTTGTCAATGTTGATGTTTTTTATTCCTTTTCCTCTCCCGGCCTCTGGATATAAATATGGATTTGATTGAATTTTGGTTGTGTTCCTGGCGGGGGTTTGGGGCTGGGAATCTCTCTCACTTTCCCCATTGCTGAGATGAGCCGGGGATGTCCAGAGCAGTGAGTCTCAGGGCAGTGATAGGCTTCCCACAACATCACTACAGGAGTTCCTCTGGTGTGTTCACCCCAATCACCTTCAACTGCACCTCCAATGGCCCCAATCACCTTCAACTGCACCTCCAATGGCCCCAATCACCTTCAACTGCACCTCCAATGGCCCCAATCACCTTCAACTGCACCTCCAATGGACCCAATCACCTTCAACTGCAACTCCAATGGCCCCAATCACCTTCAACTGCAACTCCAATGGCCCCAATCACCTTCAACTGCAACTCCAATGGCCCCAATCACCTTCAACTGCAACTCCAATGTCCCCACTCACCTTCAACTGCAACTCCAATGGCCCCAATCACCTTCAACTGCAACTCCAATGGCCCCAATCACCTTCAACTGCACCTCCAATGGCCCCAATCACCTTCAACTGCAACTCCAATAGCCACAATCACCTTCAACTGCAACTCCAATGGCCCCAATCACCTTCAACTGCAACTCCAATGGCCCCAATCACCTTCAACTGCAACTCCAATGGCCCCAATCACCTTCAACTGCAACTCCAATGGCCCCAATCACCTTCAACTGCAACTCCAATGGCCCCAATCACCTTCAACTGCAACTCCAATGGCCCCAATCACCTTCAACTGCAACTCCAATGGCCCCAATCAGCTTCAACTGCAACTCCAATGGCCACCCTCCCATCATAAGGTCAGAGGAGGGGATGTTCAGCACCATTCACAACTCCTCACACACTGAATCAGTCCAGATCCAGATGCAGCAAGACCTCCTTTACCGTGAGTTTTGGTCTGACATGCGGCAAGTAACCTTCGCGCCACAGAATTGCCGCACAAAAACCATCTGCAACTAAAAATGAACTAACCACTGTCCTTTGCTACGGCATTGCCATCATTTAATCTCCTGGAATTAGCACCCTCGGGGTGAGCACTGACTAGGAAATGAACTGGATTTGCCATTTAAACACATAGAACACAGAACAGTACAGCACAGTACAGGCCCTTCGGCCCACGATGTTGTGCCAAACCTTTTCTGAAACCAAGATCAAACTATCCCACTCCCGATCATTCTAGTGTGCTCCATGTGACTATCCAATAACCGCATGAAAGTTCCTAAAGTGTCTGACTCCACTATCACAGCAGACAGTCCATTCCGCACCCCAACCACTCTCCGAGTAAAGAACCTACCTCATACATCCCTCCTATATCTTCCACCACGAACCTTATAGTTAAGCCCCCGAGTAACAGCTACATCCACCCGAGGAAATAGTCTCTGCACCTCCACTCTATCTATCCCCCTTTTCATCTTATAAACCTCTATTAAGTCGCCTCTCAACCTCCTCCGCTCTAAGAGAAAAGCCCTAGCTCCCTCAACCTTTCCTCATAAGACCTACCCTCCAAACCAGGCAGCATCCTGGTAAATCTCCTTTGCACTCTTTCCAGTGCTTCCACATCCTTCTTATAGTGAGGTGACCAGAACTGCACACAATATTCCAAATGTGGTCTCACCAAGGTCCTGTACAGTTGCAGCATAACCCCACGGCTCTTAAACTCAAACCCCTGTTCATGAAAGCTAACACACGATAGGCCTTCTTCATGGCTCTATCCACTTGAGTGGCAATCTTCAGAGATCTGTGGATATGAACCCCAAGATCTCTCTGTTCCTCCACATTCCTCAGAACCCTGCCTTTGACCCTGTAATCCGCATTCAAATTTGTCCTCCCAAAATGAATCACCTCGCACTTTACAGGGTTAAACTCCATCTGCCATATTTTGGCCCAGATCTGCATCCTGTCAATGTCTGTTTGCAGCCTACAACAGCCCTCCATTTGCCGACAAGAGCATGACAAAGGCTGGGATCCTGTGACAATCAATTTACTTCCAGACTCCCCAATGTTGCCCACCAACTACACGGCACAAGTCCAGAGTGTGATGGATTTCTCTCCAGTTGCCTGAATGAGTCCAGCTCCAGCAACACTCAGGGACAGCGAATCCTGGAGAAAGGATCCTGCTTGATTGCTGTCACTGAAACAAATATTCAATCCCTCCAGCACTGATGAGATATGGCAGCCGTGTGTACCATCTACAAGATGCACTGCAGGAGCTCACAAAGGCTGCTTTAGCAACGCCTTCCAAACACACGACGACTACAATCTAGAAGGACAGCAACAACAGATAAATGGGGACACCAGCTGCTGGAAGTTCCCATCCAAACTATTCAATGTCCTGATTTAGAAATTCATCATCATTTCCACAATATCGTTGAGTCTGAACACTGGAAGTTCCTTCCGACCAGCAGTGTTGGTGTACCTGCAACTCAGGGTCTGCAGGGATCCAGGAAGGCAGCCCAACACCTCCATGGCGAGAACAACACACATGGAAAATAAATACTGGGCAATCCAGCGACGCCCAAATCCCATAAATGACCAAACACATGTAAATTTGATATATTACATCACAAAACCCTCTTCCAGGACACATCCAAAATGGGGTAAATAGAGAGCAAGTGTTTCACTGCACCTTCAAGCAATCCAAGTTCACGTATAGCATGATCTCGGGTAAATAGCAAAAAATCCCTCTGTCGGAAACCCTTCAAAAACTAATGATGCAGGGAGAGGAATGGTGTAAATACAGAGCTAAAATTCCCTCTGCACTGTCACATTGATCAATTCCTAACAAGTTATGACACAAATTTGGATCCAGAGTGATGTTGTTCTTCGCCTATACCCGCCAATGTAAGTTGACCACATAATATGTATGTCATAAGACACCATCAAATTATCTCCTAATCACTGTTCCAACGCAGCTCCAGAATAAAATTCTGCCGGTAACTCTATCATTGAGCAAGTGCAGTGCTCAGTGCAGCGTGTTATTTGTCTGAGTTTGTTCCCAATGCAACCACTGCAAGTTTAACTGTCAGTGAATATGGAGATATATTCCACATTTGCTGACTTGATGGAAT
The DNA here is from genome assembly GCF_964213995.1 of Mustelus asterias. Lineage (NCBI taxonomy): Eukaryota > Metazoa > Chordata > Chondrichthyes > Carcharhiniformes > Triakidae > Mustelus > Mustelus asterias. Next base: position 86,580 of record NW_027590544.1, read on the forward strand.
GAGATGTGAGCTATTTCGGTGACTCAGTATAAACATGTTTGCGATCGCACAATTTGTTGGGAAAATTGTTCAGATCTATTTTTCATTATGAATGTAGTTATATTAATGATCATAGAAATCATAGAAGAAATCATAGAAACTCTACAGTACAGAAAGAGGCCATTCGGCCCATTGAGTCTGCACCGACCACAATCCCACCCAGGCCCTACCCCCATATCCCTACATAATTTACCCACTAATTCTTCTAATCTACACATCCCAGGACACTCAGGGGCAATTTTTAGCATGGCCAATCAACCTAACCCGCACATCTTTGGACTGTGGGAGGAAACCGGAGCACCCGGAGGAAACCTACGCAGACACGAGGAGAATGTGCAAACTCCACACAGACAGTGACCCAAGCCGGGAATTGAACCCAGGCCCCTGGAGCTGTGAAGCAGCAGTGCTAACCACTGTGCTACCGTGCCGCCCTCTGACCCATTATTGGAACATGACAATCTATTGTTCTCAGATTCTCAGATCCAGTGTTGGAATATCATAGAAGAAAATCATAGAAACCCTTCAGTGCAGAAGGAGGCCATTCGGCCCATCGAGTCTGCACCGACCACAATCCCACCCAGGCCCTACCCCGACATATTTACCCGCTAATCCCTCTAACCTACGCATCCCAGGATTCCATGGGGCAATTTTTTAACCTGGCCAATCAACATAAGCCGCACATCTCTGGACAGTGTGAGGAAATCGGAGCACCCGGAGGAAACCCACGCAGACACGAAGAGAATGTGCAAACTCCACACAGACACTGACCCGAGCCGGGAATTGAACCCAGGCCCCTGGAGCTGTGAAGCAGCAGTGCTAACCACTGCGCTACCGTGCCGCCCAGTATTGCAGTCTATTGTTCTCGGATTCTGATCCAGTGTTGGAATATTACATTCTATTGTTCACAGATTCGGATCCACTATTGTAACAGCCCGGTCTATTGTTCCCACTTTCTGATCCATTATTTGAAGATTACAGCCTTTGGTTCTCCGATTCTGATCCATTATTGGGACATTACAGTCTATTGTTCTCAGATTCTGATCCAGTATTGAAACATTGTAGTCTATTGATCTGAGATTCTGATCCATTATTGGAACATCCCGGTCCATTGTTCCCAGATTCTGATCCAATATTGGAACTTTGCAGGGTCTTGTTCTCTGATTCTGATCCAGGATTGGACCATTGCAGTCTATTGTTCCCAGATTCTGATCCATAATCAAACATTACTGTCTATTGTTCTCAGATTCTGATACATTATTGGAACATTACAGTCTATTGTTCTCAGATTCTGATCCAGTATTGGAATCCAGTATTCAATCCAGTATTGGAACATTGCAGTCTATTTCTCTCAGGTTCTGATCCATTATAGGAACAACCCCGGACCATTGTTCCCACATTCTGATTCAGAATTGAAACTATGCAGAATTTGAGAACAACAGACTGTAATGTTCCAATAATTGATCTGAATCTGAGAACAAATGACTGCAATGTTCAAATACTGGCTCAGATTCTGAGAACAATAAACTGGAATGTTCCAATACTGGATCAGAATCTGAGAATATTCGATTTCAATGTTCAAATACTGGAACAGAATCTGAGAATATTAGACTGTAATGTTCCAATTCTGGTGCAGAGTCTGGGAACAATGGAAAGGGATGTTCCAATAATGGATCAGAATCTGAGAACAATAGACTACAATTTTCCAGTAATGGATCAGAATGTGAGAACAATCGACTCTAATGGTCCAATAATGGATCATAATCTGAGAACAATAGACTGCAATGTTCCAATACTGGGTCAGAATCTGAAAACAGTAGACTGTAATGTTCCAATACTGGTTCAGAATCTGAGACAAATAGACGGCAATTTTCCAATAATGGAACAGAAACTGAGAATAACAGACCGCAATGCTCCAATAATGGATCACAATCTAGGAACAATCGGCTGTCATGTTCCAATAATGAATCAGAATCTGGAAACAATGGACAGCGATGTTCCAATAATGGATAAGATTCTAAGAAAAATACACTGTAATGTTCCAATACTGAATATGAAACTGAGAACAAGAGACTGCAATGTTCCAATAATTTATCAGAATCTGAGAACGAGGGGTTTTAATGTTCCAATACAGATTAGAATCTGGGAACACTAGACTATAATGTTCCAATAATGAATCAGAATCTGAGAGCATTAGACTGGAATGTTTCAAGAATTGATCAGACTCTGAAATCAATAGACTGCAATGTTCCAATAATGGCTCAGAATTTGAGAACAATAGACAGTAATGTTAAAATACTGGATCAGAATCTGAGATCAATAGACTGTAATGTTCCAATACTGGATCAGAATCTGAGATCAATAGACTGTAATGTTCCAATACTGGATCAGAATCTGAGGTCCATAGACTGCAATGTTCCAATAATGAATCAGAAGCTGAGAAAAATACACTCTCATATTTACTTTATCGGAATCTGAGATCAATAGACTGCAAAGTTCCAATACTGGATCAGAATCTGGGAACAATAGAGCGGGATGTTCCAATAATTGATCAGAATCTCAAAACTATAGGCTGCAATTTTCCAATACTGGATTACAATTTGGGAACAATAGACCAGGATTTTACAATACTGGATCAGAATATGAGAAAAATAGACTGCAATGTTCCAATACTGGATCAGAATCTGAGAACAGTAGGCTGTAATGTTGCAATAATGGATCAGAATCTGAAAACTATAGGCTGTAAAATTCCAATACTGGATTAGAATCTGGGAACAATAGACCGGGATTTTACAACACTGGATCAGAATCTGAGAATAATAGACTGTAATGTTCCAATGTTAGATCAGTATTTGAGAACAATGCACTGCAATGTTCGAATAATGGATCGGACTCTGAGAACAATAGACTGTAATGTTCAAATACTGGTTCAGAATCTGAGAAAATTTGACTGCAATTTTCCAATAATGGATCAGACTCTATGAACAATAGTCTGTAATGTTCCTACACTGGATCATAATCTGAGAACAAAATACACTGCAATGTTCAAATAATCGATCGGACTCTGAGAACAAGAGGTTGTAATGTTCCAATCCTAGTTCAGAACCTGAGGAAAATAGACTGCAATTTTCCAATAATGGATCAGAATCTGAGAACAAAAGACTGTCACGTTCCAATATTGGATCAGAATCTGAGAACAACAGACAGTAATGTTCCAATAAAGGATCAGAATTTGAGAACAACACTGTAATGTCCTAATGATTGGTCAGAATCTAAACAATAGACTGAAATGTTCCAGTACTGGTTCAGAATCTGAGAAAAAAGAGACTGCAATGTTCCAATATTGGATCAGAATCGAAGAACAATAGACTGTAATGATCCAATAAAGGATCATAATCTGAGAACAATAGACGGAAATGTTCCAATAAAGATTAGAATTTGAGAACAACACTGCAAGGTTCTAATCATTGATCAGAATCTGAATAAAAGACTGTAATGTTCCAATACTGGATCAGAATCTGAGAACAATCCACCGGGATATTACAATGATGGATCAGGATCTGAGATCATGAGACTGTAATGTTCCAACGCGAGATCAGAATCTGAGAACAATACAGTGCAATGTTCGAATAATGGATCGGAGTCTGAGAACAATAGACTGTAATGTTCCACTACTGGTTCAGAATCTGAGAAAAATAGACTGCAATTTTTCCAATAATAGATCAGAACCTGAGAACAACAGACTGTAATGTTCCAATCATTGATCAGAATCTGAACAATAGACTGTAATGTTCTAATACTGGATCAGAATCTGTGAACAACGGACCGGGATATTACAATGATGGATCCGAATCTGAACAATAGACTGTAATGTTAGAATAATTGAACAGAATTTGAGAACAATAGACTGCAATGTTCCAGCACTGGATCAGAATCTGAGAACAACAGACTGTAATGTTCCAATCATTGATATGAATCTGAAAAATAGACTGAAATGTTCTAATACTAGATCAGAATCTGAGAACAATACACTGCAATGTTCGAAAAATGGATCAGACTCTGAGAACAATAGACTGTAATGTTCCAATACTGGTTCAGAATCTGAGAAAAATAGACTGAAAAGTTTCAATACTGGATCAGAATGTGGGAACAATGGTCCGGGTTGTTCTTATAATGGAGCAGAATCTGAGAAAAATAGACTGCAATGTTCCAATAATGCATCAGAATGTGGGAACCATGGTCCGGGTTGTTCCCATAATGGATTAGAATCTGAGAAAAATATAATCTGATATCAATAGACTGTAATATTCCAATACTGGATCAGAATCTGAGAACAATAGACTGCAACGTTCCAATAATGGATCAGAATCTGAGAAAAAGAGACTGCAATGTTCCAATAAAGGATTATAATCCGAGAACAATGGAATGCAATGTTCCAATACTGGATCAGATTTTGAGAACAACAGATTGTAATGTTCCAATCATTGATCAGAAACTGAGAACAATAGACTGCAATGTTCCAATACTGGATCAGAATCGGAGAACATTAGACTGTATGTTCCAATACTGGTTCAGAGTCTGGGAACAATGGAAGGGATGATCCAATAATGGATGAGAATCTGAGAACAATACACTGTAGTCTTCCAATAATAGATGACAATGTGGGAACAATGGAACGGGCTCTTCCTATAAAGGATCAGAATCTGAGAGCAACAGACTGCAATGTTCCAATACTGGATCATAATCTGAGAACAATAGACTGTAATGTTCCAATACTGGATCAGAATCTGAGAAAAGTGGACCGGGATATTACAATGATGGATCATAATCTGAGATCCATTGACTCATGTCCCAATCCAGGATCAGAATCTGAGAACAATAGACTGAAATGTTCGAATGCTGGATGGGACTCTGGGAACAATACGCTGTAATGTTCCAAAACTGTTTCGCACTCTGAGAAAAAAACACACTGGAAATTTCCAATAATGGATAAGTTTCTGTGAACAATAGATTGTAATGTTTCAATGCTGGATCAGAATCTGAGAACAATACACTGCAAAGTTTGAATACTGGATCGGACTCTGAGAACAATAGGTGTAATGTTCCAATCCTGGTTCAGAATCTGAGAAAAATAGACTGCAATTATCCAATAATGGATCAGATTTTGAGAACAATAGACGGTCATGTTCCAATACTGGGTCAGAATCGGAGAATATTAGACTGTAATGTTCAAATACTGGTTCAAAGTCTGGGAACAATGGAAAGAGATTTTCCAATCATGGATGAGTATCTGAGAACAATACACACTAATGTTCCAATAATGGATGACCATGTGGGAACAATGGACGGGGATGCTCTAATAATGGATCGGAATCTGAGAAAAATAGACTGCAATTTTCCAATAATGGATCAGAATCCGAGAACAATAGTCCATCATGTTCCAATAATGGATGGCAATGTCGGGAAAATGGACCGGGATGGTCTAATAAAGGATCCGATTCTGAGAACAATCAACTGCAATGTTCCAATAATGGAGCAGAATCTGAGAACAATAGACTGTAATGTTCCAGTACTGGATCAGAATCTGGGAACAATGGAGCGGAATGTTACAGTACTGGACCAGAATCTGAGAACAATAGATTGTAATGTCCCAATACTGGATCAGAATCTGAGAACAACAGACTGCAATGTTTCAATACTGGATCAGATTCTGAGAACAATCGACTGTAAAGTTCCAATACTGGTTCAGAATCTGAGAACAATAGACTGTAATGTTCCAAGAAAGGATTATAATCTGAGAACAATGGAATGCAATGTTCCAATACTGGATCAGAATTTGAGAACAACAGATTGTAATGTTCCAATCATTGATCCGAAACTGAGAACAATAGACTGCAATGATCCAATACTGGATCAGAAACTGAGAACAAGAGACTGTAATGTTCCAATACTGGATCATAATCTGAGAACAATACACAGGGATGCTCCAATACTGGATCAGAATCTGAGAACAATTGACTGTAATGTTCCAATAAAGGATCATAATCTGAGAACAATAGACTGGAGTGTTCCAATACTGGATCAGAATCTGAGAACAATGGACGGGGATATTACAATGATGGGTCAGAATCTCAGATCAATAGACTGTAATGTTCCAATACTGGATCGGAATCTGAGAAAAAGAGACTGCAATGTTCCAATACTGGATCAGAATCTGAGAACAATGGACGGGGATATTACAATGATGGGTCAGAATCTCAGATCAATAGACTGTAATGTTCCAATACTGGATCGGAATCTGAGAAATAGAGACTGCAATGTTCCAAGACTGGATCAGAATGTGGGAACAATGGAACGGGTTGTTCCTACAATGGATCAGAATCTGAGAAAGATAGACTTCAATGTTCCAAAAAAGGATCATAATCTGAGAACAACAGACTGCAATGTTAGAATAATTGAACAGATTCCGAAAACAATCGACTGCAGTGTTCCAACACTGGATCAGAATCTGAGAACAATAGACTGTAATGTTCCAATAAAGGATCAGAATTTGAGAACAACACTGTAATGTTCCAAACATTGATCAGAATCTGAACAATAGACTGCAATGTTCCAATACTGGATAATAATCTGAGAACAATAAAATGTAATGTTACAAAACTGGTTCAGAATCTGAGAACAACACACTGTAATGTTCCAATACTGAATCAGATACTGAGAACAGTGGACCGGGAGATTAGAATGATGGGTTAGAATCTGAGATCAATAGAAGTCATGTTCCAATACTGGAGCAGAATCTGAGAACAAGAGACCACAGTGTGAGAATAATTGAACAGAATCTGAGAACAATAGACCGCAATGTTAGAATAATTGAACAGAATCTGAGAACAATAGACTACAATGTTCCAATAATGCATCAGAATCTGAGACAAATAGACTGCTAAGTTCCAATACTGGATCAGAATCTGAGACAAATAGACTGCAATGTTCCAATACTGGATCAGAATCTGAGAAAAATAGACAGTAATGTTCCAATAAAGGATCAGAATTTGAGAACAACAGACTGTGAGGTTCCAATCGTTGATCAGAATCTGAACAATAGACTGTAATGTTCCAATACTGGATCAGAATCTGAGAACAGTGGACCGGGATATTACAATGATGGATCAGAATCTGAGATCAATAGGCCGTAATGTTCCAATACTGGATCAGAATCTGAGAACAATGGACCGGGATATTAGAATGATGGATCAGAATCTGAGATCAATAGGCCGTAATGTTCCAATACTGGAGCAGAGTCTGAGAACAATAGACTGCAATGATCCAATACTGGATCAGAAACTGAGAACAATAGACTGCAATGTTCCAGCACTGGATCAGAATCTGGGAACAATAGAGCGGAATGTTAAAGTACTGGACCAGAATCTGAGAACAATAGATTGTAATGTCCCAATACTGGATCAGAATCTGAGAACAATAGACTGCAATGTTTCAATACTGTATCAGATTCTGAGAGCAATAGACTGTAAAGTTCCAACACTGGGTCAGAATCTGAGAACAATAGACTGTAATGTTCCAAGAAAGGATTATAATCTGAGAACAATGGAATGCAATGTTCCAATACTGGATCAGAATTTGAGAACAACAGATTGTAATGTTCCAATCATTGATCAGAAACTGAGAACAATAGACTGCAATGATCCAAGACTGGATCATAATCTGAGAACAATAGACAGGGATGCTCCAATACTGGATCAGAATCTGAGAACAATTGACTGTAATGTTCCAATAAAGGATCTTAATCTGAGAACAATAGACTGTAATGTTCCATTACTGGATCAGAATCTGAGAACAATGGACGGGGATATTACAATGATGGGTCAGAATCTCAGATCAATAGACTGTAATGTTCCATTACTGGATCAGAATCTGAGAACAATAGACCACAATGTGAGAATAATTGCACAGAATCTGAGAACAAGAGACTGCAATGTTCCAATAATGGATCAGAATCTGAGATCAATAGACTGCAAAGTTTCAATACTGCATCAGAATCTGAGAAAAAGAGACTGCTAAGTTCCTATACTGGATCAGAATGTGGGAACAATGGTCCGGGTTGTTCCAATAATGGATCAGAATCTGAGACAAATAGACTGTAATGTTGCAATACTGGATCAGAATCTGAGACAAACAGATTGCAATGTTCCAATGCTGGATCAGAATCTGAGAACAATCGACTGTAATATTCCAATAAACGATCAGAATTTGAGAACAACAGACTGTGATGTTCCAATCGTTGATCAGAATCTGAACAATAGACTGTAATGTTCCAATACTGGATCAGAATCTGAGAACAATAGACTGTAATGTTCCAAGAAAGGATTATAATCTGAGAACAATGGAATGCAATGTTCCAATACTGGATCAGAATTTGAGAACAACAGATTGTAATGTTCCAATCATTGATCAGAAACTGAGAACAATAGACAGCAATGATCCAATACTGGATCATAATCTGAGAACAATAGACTGGGATGCTCCAATACTGGATCAGAATCTGACAACAATTGACTGTAATGTTCCAGTAAAGGATCTTAACCTGAGAGCAATAGACTGTAATGTTCCAATACTGGATCAGAATCTGAGAACAATAGACTACAATGTGAGAATAATTGCACAGAATCTGAGAACAAGAGACTGCAATGTTCCAATAATGGATCAGAATCTGAGATCAATCGACTGCAAAGTTTCAATACTGCATCAGAATCTGAGAAAAAGAGACTGCTAAGTTCCAATACTGGATCAGAATGTGGGAACAATGGTCCGGGTTGTTCCAAGATTGGATCAGAATCTGAGACAAATAGACTGTAATGTTGCAATACTGGATCAGAATCTGAGACAAACAGATTGCAATGTTCCAATGCTGGATCAGAATCTGAGAACAATAGACTGTAATGTTCCAATAAACGATCAGAATTTGAGAACAGCAGACTGTGATGTTCCAATCGTTGATCACAATCTGAACAATAGACTGTAATGTTCCAAGACTGGATCAGAATCTGAGAACAATAGACCACAATGTGAGAATAATTGCAAGAATCTGAGAACAAGAGAGTGCAATGTTCCAATAATGGATCAGAATCTGAGAAATATAAACTGTAATGTACCAATAATGGATCAGATTCTGAGAACAATAGACTGCAATGATCCAATACTGGATCAGAAACTGAGAACAATAGACTGTAATGTTCCAGCACTGGATCAGAATCTGGGAACAATAGAGCGGAATGTTACAGTACTGGACCAGAATCTGAGAACAATAGATTGTAATGTCCTAATACTGGATCAGAATCTGAGAACAATAGACTGCAATGTTTCAATACTGTATCAGATTCTGAGAGCAATAGACTGTAAAGTTCCAATACTGGTTCAGAATCTGAGAACAATAGACTGTAATGTTCCAAGAAAGGATTATAATCTGAGAACAATGGAATGCAATGTTCCAATACTGGATCAGAATTTGAGAACAACAGATTGTAATGTTCCAATCATTGATCAGAAACTGAGACCAATAGACTGCAATGATCCAAGACTGGATCATAATCTGAGAACAATAGACAGGGATGCTCCAATACTGGATCAGAATCTGAGAACAATTGACTGTAATGTTCCAATAAAGGATCTTAATCTGAGAACAATAGACTGTAATGTTCCAATACTGGATCAGAATCTGAGAACAATGGACGGGGATATTACAATGATGGGTCAGAATCTCAGATCAATAGAGTGTAATGTTCCATTACTGGATCAGAATCTGAGAACAATAGACCACAATGTGAGAATAATTGCACAGAATCTGAGAACAAGAGACTGCAATGTTCCAATAATGGATCAGAATCTGAGATCAATAGACTGCAAAGTTTCAATACTGCATCAGAATCTGAGAAAAAGAGGCTGCTAAGTTCCAATACTGGATCAGAATGTGGGAACAATGGTCCGGGTTGTTCCAATAATGGATCAGAATCTGAGACAAATAGACTGTAATGTTGCAATACTGGATCAGAATCTGAGACAAACAGATTGCAGTGTTCCAATGCTGGATCAGAATCTGAGAACAATAGACTGTAATGTTCCAATAAACGATCAGAATTTGAGAACAACAGACTGTGATGTTCCAATCGTTGATCAGAATCTGAACAATAGACTGTAATGTTCCAATACTGGATCAGAATCTGAGAACAATAGACCACAATGTGAGAATAATTGCAGGAATCTGAGAACAAGAGAGTGCAATGTTCCAATAATGGATCAGAATCTGAGAAATATAAACTGTAATGTACCAATCATGGATCAGAATCTGAGAACAATAGACTACAATGTTCCAATAATGCATCAGAATCTGAGACAAATAGACTGCTAAGTTCCAATACTGGATCAGAATCTGAGACAAATAGACTGCTAAGTTCCAATACTGGATCAGAATCTGAGACAAATAGACTGCTAAGTTCCAATACTGGATCAGAATCTGAGACAAAGAGACTGCTAAGTTCCAATACTGGATCAGAATCTGAGACAAATAGACTGCAATGTTCCAATACTGGAGCAGAGTCTGAGAACAATAGACTGTAATGTTCGAATACTGGATCGGACTCTGGGAACAATACGCTGTAATGTTCCAATACTGGTTCAGACTCTGAGACAAATAGACTGCTAAGTTCCAATACTGGATCAGAATCTGAGACAAATAGACTGCTAAGTTCCAATAATGGATCAGAATCTGAGAAATATAAACTGTAATGTACCAATAATGGATCAGAATCTGAGAACAATAAACTGCAATGTTCCAATAATGCATCAGAATCTGAGACAAATAGACTGCTAAGTTCCAATACTGGATCAGAATCTGAGACAAATAGACTGCAATGTTCCAATACTGGATCAGAATCGGAGAAAAAAAGACTGTAATGTTCCAATAAAGGATCAGAATTTGAGAACAACAGACTGTGATGTTCCAATCGTTGATCAGAATCTGAACAATAGACTGTAATGTTCCAATACTGGATCAGAATCTGAGAACAATGGTGCGGGATATTACAATGATGGATCAGAATCTGAGATCAATAGGCCGTAATGTTCCAATACTGGATCAGAATCTGAGAACAATGGACCGGGATATTAGAATGATGGATCAGAATCTGAGATCAATAGGCCGTAATGTTCCAATACTGGAGCAGAGTCTGAGAACAATAGACTGCAATGTTCGAATACTGGATCGGACTCTGGGAACAATACGCTGTAATGTTCCAATACTGGTTCAGACTCTGAGAAAAAAACAGACTGCAAATTTCCAATAATGGATCGGTATCTGTGAACAATAGATTGTAATGTTCCAATGCTCGATCAGAATCTGAGAACAATCCACTGCAAAGTTCGAATCCTGGATCGGACTCTAATGTTCCAATCATTTATCAGAATCTGAGAACAGTCGACTTCAATGTTCCAATACTGGCTCAGATTCTGTGAACAATAGACTGTAATGTTCCAAAACTGTATCAGAATCTGAGAACAGTAGACTTCAATGTTCCAATACTTGCTCAGATTCTGTGAATAATAGACTGTAGTGTTCCAAAACTGTATCAGAATCTGAGAACAGTGGACTGGGATATTACAACGATGGATCAGAATCTGTGATCAATAGACAGTCATGTTCCAATACTGGAGCAGAATCTGAGAACAATCGACTGCAATGTTCCAATACTGGATCAGAATCTGAGAAAAAAAGACTGTAATGTTCCAATAAAGGATCATAATTTGAGAACAACAGACTGTGATGTTCCAATCGTTGATCAGAATCTGAACAATAGACTGTAATGTTCCAATACTGGATCAGAATCTGAGAACAATGGGGCGGGATATTACAATGATGGATCAGAATCTGAGATCAATAGGCCGTAATGTTCCAATACTGGATCAGAATCTGAGAACAATGGACCGGGATATTAGAATGATGGATCAGAATCTGAGATCAATAGGCCGTAATGTTCCAATACTGGAGCAGAGTCTGAGAACAATAGACTGCAATGTTCGAATACTGGATCGGACTCTGGGAACAATACGCTGTAATGTTCCAATACTGGTTCAGACTCTGAGAAAAAAACAGACTGCAAATTTCCAATAATGGATCGGTATCTGTGAACAATAGATTGTAATGTTCCAATGCTCGATCAGAATCTGAGAACAATCCACTGCAAAGTTCGAATCCTGGATCGGACTCTAATGTTCCAATCATTTATCAGAATCTGAGAACAGTCGACTTCAATGTTCCAATACTGGCTCAGATTCTGTGAACAATAGACTGTAATGTTCCAAAACTGTATCAGAATCTGAGAACAGTGGACTGGGATAGTACAATGATGGATCAGAATCTGAGATCAATAGACAGTCATGTTCCAATACTGGAGCAGAATCTGAGAACAATAGACTGCAATGTTCCAATACTGGATCAGAATCTGAGAACAATGGACCGGAATGTTCCAATACTGGGCCAGATTCGGAGAATATTAGACTGTAATGTTCCAATACTGGTCCAAATTCTGGGAACAATGGAAAGGGATTATCCAATAATGGATGAGATTCTGAGAACAACATAATGCAGTGTTCCAATAATGGATGATAACGTGGGAACAATGGACCGGGATGCTCTAATAATGGATCGGAATCTGAGATAAATGGACTGCAATTTTCCAATAATGGATCAGAATCCGAGAACAATAGTCCATCATGTTCCAATAATGGATCGCAATGTCGGGAAAATGCACCGGGATGTTCTAATAAAGGATCAGATTCTGAGAACAATCAACTGCAATGTTCCAATAATGGAGCAGAATCTGAGAACAATAGACTGTAATGTTCCAGCACTGGATCAGAATCTGGGAACAAGAGAGCGGAATGTTACAGTACTAGACCAGAATCTGAGAACAATAGATTGTAATGTCCCAATACTGGATCAGAATCTGAGAACAATAGACTGTAATGTTCCAAGAAAGGATTATAATCTGAGAACAATGGAATGCAATGTTCCAATACTGGATCAGAATTTGAGAACAACAGATTGTAATGTTCCAATCATTGATCAGAAACTGAGAACAATAGACTGCAATGATCCAAGACTGGATCATAATCTGAGAACAATAGACAGGGATGCTCCAATACTGGATCAGAATCTGAGAACAATTGACTGTAATGTTCCAATAAAGGATCTCAATCTGAGAACAATAGACTGTAATGTTCCAATACTGGATCAGAATCTGAGAACAATGGACGGGCATATTACAATGATGTGTCAGAATCTCAGATCAATAGACTGTAATGTTCCATTACTGGATCAGAATCTGAGAACAATAGACCACAATGTGAGAATAATTGCACAAAATCTGAGAACAAGAGACTGCAATGTTCCAATAATGGATCAGAATCTGAGATCAATAGACTGCAAAGTTTCAATACTGCATCAGAATCTGAGAAAAAGAGACTGCTAAGTTCCAATACTGGATCAGAATGTGGGAACAATGGTCCGGGTTGTTCCAATAATGGATCAGAATCTGAGACAAATAGACTGTAATGTTGCAATACTGGATCAGAATCTGAGACAAACAGATTGCAATGTTCCAATGCTGGATCAGAATCTGAGAACAATCGACTGTAATGTTCCAATAAACGATCAGAATTTGAGAACAACAGACTGTGATGTTCCAATCGTTGATCAGAATCTGAACAATAGACTGTAATGTTCCAATACTGGATCAGAATCTGAGAACAATAGACTGTAATGTTCCAAGAAAGGATTATAATCTGAGAACAATGGAATGCAATGTTCCAATACTGGATCAGAATTTGAGAACAACAGATTGTAATGTTCCAATCATTGATCAGAAACTGAGAACAATAGACTGCAATGATCCAATACTGGATCATAATCTGAGAACAATAGACTGGGATGCTCCAATACTGGATCAGAATCTGAGAACAATTGACTGTAATGTTCCAATAAAGGATCTTAATCTGAGAACAATAGACTGTAATGTTCCAATACTTGATCAGAATCTGAGAACAATAGACCACAATGTGAGAATAATTGCACAGAATCTGAGAACAAGAGACTGCAATGTTCCAATAATGGATCAGAATCTGAGATCAATCGACTGCAAAGTTTCAATACTGCATCAGAATCTGAGAAAAAGAGACTGCTAAGTTCCAATACTGGATCAGAATGTGGGAACAATGGTCCGGGTTGTTCCAAGATTGGATCAGAATCTGAGACAAATAGACTGTAATGTTGCAATACTGGATCAGAATCTGAGACAAACAGATTGCAATGTTCCAATGCTGGATCAGAATCTGAGAACAATAGACTGTAATGTTCCAATAAACGATCAGAATTTGAGAACAGCAGACTGTGATGTTCCAATCGTTGATCAGAATCTGAACAATAGACTGTAATGTTCCAATACTGGATCAGAATCTGAGAACTATAGACCACAATGTGAGAATAATTGCAAGAATCTGAGAGCAAGAGAGTGCAATGTTCCAATAATGGATCAGAATCTGAGAAATATAAACTGTAATGTACCAATAATGGATCAGAATCTGAGAACAATAGACTGCAATGATCCAATACTGGATCAGAAACTGAGAACAATAGACTGTAATGTTCCAGCACTGGATCAGAATCTGGGAACAATAGAGCGGAATGTTACAGTACTGGACCAGAATCTGAGAACAATAGATTGTAATGTCCTAATACTGGATCAGAATCTGAGAACAATAGACTGCAATGTTTCAATACTGTATCAGATTCTGAGAGCAATAGACTGTAAAGTTCCAATACTGGTTCAGAATCTGAGAACAATAGACTGTAATGTTCCAAGAAAGGATTATAATCTGAGAACAATGGAATGCAATGTTCCAATACTGGATCAGAATTTGAGAACAACAGATTGTAATGTTCCAATCATTGATCAGAAACTGAGAACAATAGACTGCAATGATCCAAGACTGGATCATAATCTGAGAACAATAGACAGGGATGCTCCAATACTGGATCAGAATCTGAGAACAATTGACTGTAATGTTCCAATAAAGGATCTTAATCTGAGAACAATAGACTGTAATGTTCCAATACTGGATCAGAATCTGAGAACAATGGACGGGGATATTACAATGATGGGTCAGAATCTCAGATCAATAGACTGTAATGTTCCATTACTGGATCAGAATCTGAGAACAATAGACCACAATGTGAGAATAATTGCACAGAATCTGAGAACAAGAGACTGCAAAGTTTCAATACTGCATCAGAATCTGAGAAAAAGAGGCTGCTAAGTTCCAATACTGGATCAGAATGTGGGAACAATGGTCCGGGTTGGTCCAATAATGGATCAGAATCTGAGACAAATAGACTGTAATGTTGCAATACTGGATCAGAATCTGAGACAAACAGATTGCAGTGTTCCAATGCTGGATCAGAATCTGAGAACAATAGACTGTAATGTTCCAATAAACGATCAGAATTTGAGAACAACAGACTGTGATGTTCCAATCGTTGATCAGAATCTGAACAATAGACTGTAATGTTCCAATACTGGATCAGAATCTGAGAACAATAGACCACAATGTGAGAATAATTGCAGGAATCTGAGAACAAGAGAGTGCAATGTTCCAATAATGGATCAGAATCTGAGAAATATAAACTGTAATGTACCAATCATGGATCAGAATCTGAGAACAATAGACTACAATGTTCCAATAATGCATCAGAATCTGAGACAAATAGACTGCTAAGTTCCAATACTGGATCAGAATCTGAGACAAATAGACTGCTAAGTTCCAATACTGGATCAGAATCTGAGACAAATAGACTGCTAAGTTCCAATACTGGATCAGAATCTGAGACAAATAGACTGCTAAGTTCCAATACTGGATCAGAATCTGAGACAAATTGACTGCAATGTTCCAATACTGGAGCAGAGTCTGAGAACAATAGACTGTAATGTTCGAATACTGGATCGGACTCTGGGAACAATACGCTGTAATGTTCCAATACTGGTTCAGACTCTGAGACAAATAGACTGCTAAGTTCCAATACTGGATCAGAATCTGAGACAAATAGACTGCTAAGTTCCAATAATGGATCAGAATCTGAGAAATATAAACTGTAATGTACCAATAATGGATCAGAATCTGAGAACAATAAACTGCAATGTTGCAATAATGCATCTGAATCTGAGACAAATAGACTGCTAAGTTCCAATACTGGATCAGAATCTGAGACAAATAGACTGCAATGTTCCAATACTGGATCAGAATCTGAGAAAAAAAGACTGTAATGTTCCAATAAAGGATCAGAATTTGAGAAGAACAGACTGTGATGTTCCAATCGTTGATCAGAATCTGAACAATAGACTGTAATGTTCCAATACTGGATCAGAATCTGAGAACAATGGTGCGGGATATTACAATGATGGATCAGAATCTGAGATCAATAGGCCGTAATGTTCCAATACTGGATCAGAATCTGAGAAATATAAACTGTAATGTACCAATAATGGATCAGAATCTGAGAACAATAGACTACAATGTTCCAACAATGCATCAGAATCTGTGATCAATAGACAGTCATGTTCCAATACTGGAGCAGAATCTGAGACAAATAGACTGCAATGTTCCAATACTGGATCAGAATCTGAGACAAAAAGACTGCAATGTTCCAATACTGGATCAGAATCTGAGAAAAAAAGACTGTAATGTTCCAATAAAGGATCATAATTTGAGAACAACAGACTGTGATGTTCCAATCGTTGATCAGAATCTGAACAATAGACTGTAATGTTCCAATACTGGATCAGAATCTGAGAACAATGGGGCGGGATATTACAATGATGGATCAGAATCTGAGATCAATAGGCCGTAATGTTCCAATACTGGATCAGAATCTGAGAACAATGGACCAGGATATTAGAATGATGGATCAGAATCTGAGATCAATAGGCCGTAATGTTCCAATACTGGAGCAGAGTCTGAGAACAATAGACTGCAATGTTCGAATACTGGATCGGACTCTGGGAACAATACGCTGTAATGTTCCAATACTGGTTCAGACTCTGAGAAAAAAACAGACTGCAAATTTCCAATAATGGATCGGTATCTGTGAACAATAGATTGTAATGTTCCAATGCTCGATCAGAATCTGAGAACAATCCACTGCAAAGATCGAATCCTGGATCGGACTCTAATGTTCCAATCATTTATCAGAATCTGAGAACAGTAGACTTCAATGTTCCAATACTGGCTCAGATTCTGTGAACAATAGACTGTCATGTTCCAAAACTGTATCAGAATCTGAGAACAGTCGACTTCAATGTTCCAATACTTGCTCAGATTCTGTGAATAATAGACTGTAGTGTTCCAAAACTGTATCAGAATCTGAGAACAGTGGACTGGGATATTACAACGATGGATCAGAATCTGTGATCAATAGACAGTCATGTTCCAATACTGGAGCAGAATCTGAGAACAATAGACTGCAATGTTCCAATACTGGATCAGAATCTGAGACAAATAGACTGCTAAGTTCCAATACTGGATCAGAATCTGAGACAAATAGACTGCTAAGTTCCAATACTGGATCAGAATCTGAGACAAAGAGACTGCTAAGTTCCAATACTGGATCAGAATCTGAGACAAATAGACTGCTAAGTTCCAATACTGGATCAGAATCTGAGACAAATAGACTGCAATGTTCCAATACTGGAGCAGAGTCTGAGAACAATAGACTGTAATGTTCGAATACTGGATCGGACTCTGGGAACAATACGCTGTAATGTTCCAATACTGGTTCAGACACTGAGACAAATAGACTGCTAAGTTCCAATACTGGATCAGAATCTGAGACAAATAGACTGCTAAGTTCCAATAATGGATCAGAATCTGAGAAATATAAACTGTAATGTACCAATAATGGATCAGAATCTGAGAACTATAAACTGCAATATTCCAATAATGCATCAGAATCTGAGACAAATAGACTGCTAAGTTCCAATACTGGATCAGAATCTGAGACAAATAGACTGCAATGTTCCAATACTGGATCAGAATCTGAGAAAAAAAGACTGTAATGTTCCAATAAAGGATCAGAATTTGAGAACAACAGACTGTGATGTTCCAATCGTTGATCAGAATCTGAACAATAGACTGTAATGTTCCAATACTGGATCAGAATCTGAGAACAATGGTGCGGGATATTACAATGATGGATCAGAATCTGAGATCAATAGGCCGTAATGTTCCAATACTGGATCAGAACCTGAGAACAATGGACCGGGATATTAGAATGATGGATCAGAATCTGAGATCAATAGGCCGTAATGTTCCAATACTGGAGCAGAGTCTGAGAACAATAGACTGCAATGTTCGAATACTGGATCGGACTCTGGGAACAATACGCTGTAATGTTCCAATACTGGTTCAGACTCTGAGAAAAAAACAGACTGCAAATTTCCAATAATGGATCGGTATCTGTGAACAATAGATTGTAATGTTCCAATGCTCCATCAGAATCTGAGAACAATCCACTGCAAAGTTCGAATCCTGGATCGGACTCTAATGTTCCAATCATTTATCAGAATCTGAGAACAGTAGACTTCAATGTTCCAATACTGGCTCAGATTCTGTGAACAATAGACTGTAATGTTCCAAAACTGTATCAGAATCTGAGAACAGTGGACTGGGATATTACAATGATGGAGCAGAATCTGAGATCAATAGACAGTCATGTTCCAATACTGGAGCAGAATCTGAGAACAATAGACTGCAATGTTCCAATACTGGATCAGAATCTGAGAACAATGGACCGGAATGTTCCAATACTGGGCCAGAATCGGAGAATATTAGACTGTAATGTTCCAATACCGGTCCAAATTCTGGGAACAATGGAAAGGGATTATCCAATAATGGATGAGATTCTGAGAACAACATACTGTAGTGTTCCAATAATGGATGATAACGTGGGAACAATGGACCGGGATGCTCTAATAATGGATCGGAATCTGAGAAAAATAGACTGCAATTTTCCAATATTGGATCAGAATCCGAGAACAATAGTCCATCATGTTCCAATAATGGATCGCATTGTCGGGAAAATGCACCGGGATGTTCTAATAAAGGATCAGATTCTGAGAACAATCATCTGCAATGTTCCAATAATGGAGCAGAATCTGAGAACAATAGACTGTAATGTTCCAGCACTGGATCAGAATCTGGGAACAAGAGAGCGGAATGTTACAGTACTGGACCAGAATCTGAGAACAATAGATTGTAATGTCCCAATACTGGATCAGAATCTGAGAACAATAGACTGTAATGTTCCAAGAAAGGATTATAATCTGAGAACAATGGAATGCAATGTTCCAATACTGGATCAGAATTTGAGAACAACAGATTGTAATGTTCCAATCATTGATCAGAAACTGAGAACAATAGACTGCAATGATCCAAGACTGGATCATAATCTGAGAACAATAGACAGGGATGCTCCAATACTGGATCAGAATCTGAGAACAATTGACTGTAATGTTCCAATAAAGGATCTTAATCTGAGAACAATAGACTGTAATGTTCCAATACTGGATCAGAATCTGAGAACAATGGACGGGGATATTACAATGATGGGTCAGAATCTCAGATCAATAGACTGTAATGTTCCATTACTGGATCAGAATCTGAGAACAATAGACCACAATGTGAGAATAATTGCACAGAATCTGAGAACAAGAGACTGCAATGTTCCAATAATGGATCAGAATCTGAGATCAATAGACTGCAAAGTTTCAATACTGCATCAGAATCTGAGAAAAAGAGACTGCTAAGTTCCAATACTGGATCAGAATGTGGGAACAATGGTCCGGGTTGTTCCAATAATGGATCAGAATCTGAGACAAATAGACTGTAATGTTGCAATACTGGATCAGAATCTGAGACAAACAGATTGCAATGTTCCAATGCTGGATCAGAATCTGAGAACAATCGACTGTAATGTTCCAATAAACGATCAGAATTTGAGAACAACAGACTGTGATGTTCCAATCGTTGATCAGAATCTGAACAATAGACTGTAATGTTCCAATACTGGATCAGAATCTGAGAACAATAGACCACAATGTGAGAATAATTGGAAGAATCTGAGAACAAGAGAGTGCAATGTACCAATAATGGATCAGAATCTGAGAACAATAGACCACAATGTTCCAATAATGCATCAGAATCTGAGACAAATAGACTGCTAAGTTCCAATACTGGATCAGAATCTGAGACAAATAGACTGCTAAGTTCCAATACTGGATCAGAATCTGAGACAAATAGACTGCTAAGTTCCAATACTGGATCAGAATCTGAGACAAATTGACTGCAATGTTCCAATACTGGAGCAGAGTCTGAGAACAATAGACTGTAATGTTCGAATACTGGATCGGACTCTGGGAACAATACGCTGTAATGTTCCAATACTGGTTCAGACTCTGAGACAAATAGACTGCTAAGTTCCAATACTGGATCAGAATCTGAGACAAATAGACTGCTAAGTTCCAATAATGGATCAGAATCTGAGAAATATAAACTGTAATGTACCAATAATGGATCAGAATCTGAGAACAATAAACTGCAATGTTGCAATAATGCATCAGAATCTGAGACAAATAGACTGCTAAGTTCCAATACTGGATCAGAATCTGAGACAAATAGACTGCAATGTTCCAATACTGGATCAGAATCTGAGAAAAAAAGACTGTAATGTTCCAATAAAGGATCAGAATTTGAGAAGAACAGACTGTGATGTTCCAATCGTTGATCAGAATCTGAACAATAGACTGTAATGTTCCAATACTGGATCAGAATCTGAGAACAATGGTGCGGGATATTACAATGATGGATCAGAATCTGAGATCAATAGGCCGTAATGTTCCAATACTGGATCAGAATCTGAGAAATATAAACTGTAATGTACCAATAATGGATCAGAATCTGAGAACAATAGACTACAATGTTCCAACAATGCATCAGAATCTGTGATCAATAGACAGTCATGTTCCAATACTGGAGCAGAATCTGAGACAAATAGACTGCAATGTTCCAATACTGGATCAGAATCTGAGACAAAAAGACTGCAATGTTCCAATACTGGATCAGAATCTGAGAAAAAAAGACTGTAATGTTCCAATAAATGATCAGAATTTGAGAACAACAGACTGTGATGTTCCAATCGTTGATCAGAATCTGAACAATAGACTGTAATGTTCCAATACTGGATCAGAATCTGAGAACAATGGGGCGGGATATTACAATGATGGATCAGAATCTGAGATCAATAGGCCGTAATGTTCCAATACTGGATCAGAATCTGAGAACAATGGGCCAGGATATTAGAATGATGGATCAGAATCTGAGATCAATAGGCCGTAATGTTCCAATACTGGAGCAGAGTCTGAGAACAATAGACTGCAATGTTCGAATACTGGATCGGACTCTGGGAACAATACGCTGTAATGTTCCAATACTGGTTCAGACTCTGAGAAAAAAACAGACTGCAAATTTCCAATAATGGATCGGTATCTGTGAACAATAGATTGTAATGTTCCAATGCTCGATCAGAATCTGAGAACAATCCACTGCAAAGATCGAATCCTGGATCGGACTCTAATGTTCCAATCATTTATCAGAATCTGAGAACAGTAGACTTCAATGTTCCAATACTGGCTCAGATTCTGTGAACAATAGACTGTCATGTTCCAAAACTGTATCAGAATCTGAGAACAGTCGACTTCAATGTTCCAATACTTGCTCAGATTCTGTGAATAATAGACTGTAGTGTTCCAAAACTGTATCAGAATCTGAGAACAGTGGACTGGGATATTACAACGATGGATCAGAATCTGTGATCAATAGACAGTCATGTTCCAATACTGGAGCAGAATCTGAGAACAATAGACTGCAATGTTCCAATACTGGATCAGAATCTGAGACAAATAGACTGCTAAGTTCCAATACTGGATCAGAATCTGAGACAAATAGACTGCTAAGTTCCAATACTGGATCAGAATCTGAGACAAAGAGACTGCTAAGTTCCAATACTGGATCAGAATCTGAGACAAATAGACTGCTAAGTTCCAATACTGGATCAGAATCTGAGACAAATAGACTGCAATGTTCCAATACTGGAGCAGAGTCTGAGAACAATAGACTGTAATGTTCGAATACTGGATCGGACTCTGGGAACAATACGCTGTAATGTTCCAATACTGGTTCAGACTCTGAGACAAATAGACTGCTAAGTTCCAATACTGGATCAGAATCTGAGACAAATAGACTGCTAAGTTCCAATAATGGATCAGAATCTGAGAAATATAAACTGTAATGTACCAATAATGGATCAGAATCTGAGAACTATAAACTGCAATATTCCAATAATGCATCAGAATCTGAGACAAATAGACTGCTAAGTTCCAATACTGGATCAGAATCTGAGACAAATAGACTGCAATGTTCCAATACTGGATCAGAATCTGAGAAAAAAAGACTGTAATGTTCCAATAAAGGATCAGAATTTGAGAACAACAGACTGTGATGTTCCAATCGTTGATCAGAATCTGAACAATAGACTGTAATGTTCCAATACTGGATCAGAATCTGAGAACAATGGTGCGGGATATTACAATGATGGATCAGAATCTGAGATCAATAGGCCGTAATGTTCCAATACTGGATCAGAACCTGAGAACAATGGACCGGGATATTAGAATGATGGATCAGAATCTGAGATCAATAGGCCGTAATGTTCCAATACTGGAGCAGAGTCTGAGAACAATAGACTGCAATGTTCGAATACTGGATCGGACTCTGGGAACAATACGCTGTAATGTTCCAATACTGGTTCAGACTCTGAGAAAAAAACAGACTGCAAATTTCCAATAATGGATCGGTATCTGTGAACAATAGATTGTAATGTTCCAATGCTCCATCAGAATCTGAGAACAATCCACTGCAAAGTTCGAATCCTGGATCGGACTCTAATGTTCCAATCATTTATCAGAATCTGAGAACAGTAGACTTCAATGTTCCAATACTGGCTCAGATTCTGTGAACAATAGACTGTAATGTTCCAAAACTGTATCAGAATCTGAGAACAGTGGACTGGGATATTACAATGATGGAGCAGATTCTGAGATCAATAGACAGTCATGTTCCAATACTGGAGCAGAATCTGAGAACAATAGACTGCAATGTTCCAATACTGGATCAGAATCTGAGAACAATGGACCGGAATGTTCCAATACTGGGCCAGAATCGGAGAATATTAGACTGTAATGTTCCAATACTGGTCCAAATTCTGGGAACAATGGAAAGGGATTATCCAATAATGGATGAGATTCTGAGAACAACATACTGTAGTGTTCCAATAATGGATGATAACGTGGGAACAATGGACCGGGATGCTCTAATAATGGATCGGAATCTGAGAAAAATAGACTGCAATTTTCCAATATTGGATCAGAATCCGAGAACAATAGTCCATCATGTTCCAATAATGGATCGCAATGTCGGGAAAATGCACCGGGATGTTCTAATAAAGGATCAGATTCTGAGAACAATCATCTGCAATGTTCCAATAATGGAGCAGAATCTGAGAACAATAGACTGTAATGTTCCAGCACTGGATCAGAATCTGGGAACAAGAGAGCGGAATGTTACAGTACTGGACCAGAATCTGAGAACAATAGATTGTAATGTCCCAATACTGGATCAGAATCTGAGAACAATAGACTGTAATGTTCCAAGAAAGGATTATAATCTGAGAACAATGGAATGCAATGTTCCAATACTGGATCAGAATTTGAGAACAACAGATTGTAATGTTCCAATCATTGATCAGAAACTGAGAACAATAGACTGCAATGATCCAAGACTGGATCATAATCTGAGAACAATAGACAGGGATGCTCCAATACTGGATCAGAATCTGAGAACAATTGACTGTAATGTTCCAATAAAGGATCTTAATCTGAGAACAATAGACTGTAATGTTCCAATACTGGATCAGAATCTGAGAACAATGGACGGGGATATTACAATGATGGGTCAGAATCTCAGATCAATAGACTGTAATGTTCCATTACTGGATCAGAATCTGAGAACAATAGACCACAATGTGAGAATAATTGCACAGAATCTGAGAACAAGAGACTGCAATGTTCCAATAATGGATCAGAATCTGAGATCAATAGACTGCAAAGTTTCAATACTGCATCAGAATCTGAGAAAAAGAGACTGCTAAGTTCCAATACTGGATCAGAATGTGGGAACAATGGTCCGGGTTGTTCCAATAATGGATCAGAATCTGAGACAAATAGACTGTAATGTTGCAATACTGGATCAGAATCTGAGACAAACAGATTGCAATGTTCCAATGCTGGATCAGAATCTGAGAACAATCGACTGTAATGTTCCAATAAACGATCAGAATTTGAGAACAACAGACTGTGATGTTCCAATCGTTGATCAGATTCTGAACAATAGACTGTAATGTTCCAAAACTGGATCAGAATCTGAGAACAATAGACCACAATGTGAGAATAATTGGAAGAATCTGAGAACAAGAGAGTGCAATGTACCAATAATGGATCAGAATCTGAGAACAATAGACCACAATGTTCCAATAATGCATCAGAATCTGAGACAAATAGACTGCTAAGTTCCAATACTGGATCAGAATCTGAGACAAATAGACTGCTAAGTTCCAATACTGGATCAGAATCTGAGACAAATAGACTGCTAAGTTCCAATACTGGATCAGAATCTGAGACAAATAGACTGCAATGTTCCAATACTGGAGCAGAGTCTGAGAACAATAGACTGTAATGTTCGAATACTGGATCGGACTCTGGGAACAATACGCTGTAATGTTCCAATACTGGTTCAGACTCTGAGACAAATAGACTGCTAAGTTCCAATACTGGATCAGAATCTGAGACAAATAGACTGCTAAGTTCCAATAATGGATCAGAATCTGAGAAATATCAACTGTAATGTACCAATCATGGATCAGAATCTGAGAACAATAGACTACAATGTTCCAACAATGCATCAGAATCTGTGATCAATAGACAGTCATGTTCCAATACTGGAGCAGATTCTGAGACCAATAGACTGCAATGTTCCAATACTGGATCAGAATCTGAGACAAAAAGACTGCAATGTTCCAATACTGGATCAGAATCTGAGAAAAAAAGACTGTAATGTTCCAATAAATGATCAGAATTTGAGAACAACAGACTGTGATGTTCCAATCGTTGATCAGAATCTGAACAATAGACTGTAATGTTCCAATACTGGATCAGAATCTGAGAACAATGGGGCGGGATATTACAATGATGGATCAGAATCTGAGATCAATAGGCCGTAATGTTCCAATACTGGATCAGAATCTGAGAACAATGGACCAGGATATTAGAATGATGGATCAGAATCTGAGATCAATAGGCCGTAATGTTCCAATACTGGAGCAGAGTCTGAGAACAATAGACTGCAATGTTCGAATACTGGATCGGACTCTGGGAACAATACGCTGTAATGTTCCAATACTGGTTCAGACTCTGAGAAAAAAACAGACTGCAAATTTCCAATAATGGATCGGTATCTGTGAACAATAGATTGTAATGTTCCAATGCTCGATCAGAATCTGAGAACAATCCACTGCAAAGATCGAATCCTGGATCGGACTCTAATGTTCCAATCATTTATCAGAATCTGAGAACAGTAGACTTCAATGTTCCAATACTGGCTCAGATTCTGTGAACAATAGACTGTAATGTTCCAAAACTGTATCAGAATCTGAGAACAGTGGACTGGGATATTACAATGATGGATCAGAATCTGAGATCAATAGACAGTCATGTTCCAATACTGGATCAGAATCTGAGAACAATGGACCGGAATGTTCCAATACTGGGCCAGAATCGGAGAATATTAGACTGTAATGTTCCAATACTGGTCCAAATTCTGGGAACAATGGAAAGGGATTATCCAATAATGGATGAGATTATGGGAACAACATACTGTAGTGTTCCAATAATGGATGATAACGTGGGAACAATGGACCGGGATGCTCTAATAATGGATCGGAATCTGAGAAAAATAGACTGCAATTTTCCAATAATGGATCAGAATCCGAGAACAATAGTCCATCATGTTCCAATAATGGATCGCAATGTCGGGAAAATGGACCGGGATGTTCTAATAAAGGATCAGATTCTGAGAACAATCAACTGCAATGTTCCAATAATGGAGCAGAATCTGAGAACAATAGACTGTAATGTTCCAGCACTGGATCAGAATCTGGGAACAAGAGAGCGGAATGTTACAGTACTGGACCAGAATCTGAGAACAATAGATTGTAATGTCCCAATACTTAATCAGAATCTGATAACAATAGACTGTAATGTTCCAATAAAGGATTATAATCTGAGAACAATGGAATGCAATGTTCCAATACTGGATCAGAATTTGAGAACAACAGATTGTAATGTTCCAATCATTGATCAGAACCTGAGAACAATAGACTGCAATGATCCAAGACTGGATCATAATCTGAGAACAATAGACAGGGATGCTCCAATACTGGATCAGAATCTGAGAACAATTGACTGTAATGTTCCAATAAAGGATCTCAATCTGAGAACAATAGACTGTAATGTTCCAATACTGGATCAGAATCTGAGAACAATGGACGGGGATATTACAATGATGGGTCAGAATCTCAGATCAATAGACTGTAATGTTCCATTACTGGAT
This sequence comes from Mustelus asterias, assembly GCF_964213995.1. Classification (NCBI taxonomy): domain Eukaryota; kingdom Metazoa; phylum Chordata; class Chondrichthyes; order Carcharhiniformes; family Triakidae; genus Mustelus; species Mustelus asterias. The sequence continues at coordinate 113,511 of NW_027590544.1, forward strand.
CAGAATCTGAGAACAATAGACCACAATGTGAGAATAATTGCACAGAATCTGAGAACAAGAGACTGCAATGTTCCAATAATGGATCAGAATCTGAGATCAATAGACTGCAAAGTTTCAATACTGCATCAGAATCTGAGAAAAAGAGACTGCTAAGTTCCAATACTGGATCAGAATGTGGGAACAATGGTCCGGGTTGTTCCAATAATGGATCAGAATCTGAGACAAATAGACTGTAATGTTGCAATACTGGATCAGAATCTGAGACAAACAGATTGCAATGTTCCAATGCTGGATCAGAATCTGAGAACAATCGACTGTAATGTTCCAATAAACGATCAGAATTTGAGAACAACAGACTGTGATGTTCCAATCGTTGATCAGATTCTGAACAATAGACTGTAATGTTCCAAAACTGGATCAGAATCTGAGAACAATAGACCACAATGTGAGAATAATTGGAAGAATCTGAGAACAAGAGAGTGCAATGTACCAATAATGGATCAGAATCTGAGAACAATAGACCACAATGTTCCAATAATGCATCAGAATCTGAGACAAATAGACTGCTAAGTTCCAATACTGGATCAGAATCTGAGACAAATAGACTGCTAAGTTCCAATACTGGATCAGAATCTGAGACAAATAGACTGCAATGTTCCAATACTGGAGCAGAGTCTGAGAACAATAGACTGTAATGTTCGAATACTGGATCGGACTCTGGGAACAATACGCTGTAATGTTCCAATACTGGTTCAGACTCTGAGACAAATAGACTGCTAAGTTCCAATACTGGATCAGAATCTGAGACAAATAGACTGCTAAGTTCCAATAATGGATCAGAATCTGAGAAATATCAACTGTAATGTACCAATCATGGATCAGAATCTGAGAACAATAGACTACAATGTTCCAACAATGCATCAGAATCTGTGATCAATAGACAGTCATGTTCCAATACTGGAGCAGATTCTGAGACCAATAGACTGCAATGTTCCAATACTGGATCAGAATCTGAGACAAAAAGACTGCAATGTTCCAATACTGGATCAGAATCTGAGAAAAAAAGACTGTAATGTTCCAATAAATGATCAGAATTTGAGAACAACAGACTGTGATGTTCCAATCGTTGATCAGAATCTGAACAATAGACTGTAATGTTCCAATACTGGATCAGAATCTGAGAACAATGGGGCGGGATATTACAATGATGGATCAGAATCTGAGATCAATAGGCCGTAATGTTCCAATACTGGATCAGAATCTGAGAACAATGGACCAGGATATTAGAATGATGGATCAGAATCTGAGATCAATAGGCCGTAATGTTCCAATACTGGAGCAGAGTCTGAGAACAATAGACTGCAATGTTCGAATACTGGATCGGACTCTGGGAACAATACGCTGTAATGTTCCAATACTGGTTCAGACTCTGAGAAAAAAACAGACTGCAAATTTCCAATAATGGATCGGTATCTGTGAACAATAGATTGTAATGTTCCAATGCTCGATCAGAATCTGAGAACAATCCACTGCAAAGATCGAATCCTGGATCGGACTCTAATGTTCCAATCATTTATCAGAATCTGAGAACAGTAGACTTCAATGTTCCAATACTGGCTCAGATTCTGTGAACAATAGACTGTAATGTTCCAAAACTGTATCAGAATCTGAGAACAGTGGACTGGGATATTACAATGATGGATCAGAATCTGAGATCAATAGACAGTCATGTTCCAATACTGGATCAGAATCTGAGAACAATGGACCGGAATGTTCCAATACTGGGCCAGAATCGGAGAATATTAGACTGTAATGTTCCAATACTGGTCCAAATTCTGGGAACAATGGAAAGGGATTATCCAATAATGGATGAGATTCTGGGAACAACATACTGTAGTGTTCCAATAATGGATGATAACGTGGGAACAATGGACCGGGATGCTCTAATAATGGATCGGAATCTGAGAAAAATAGACTGCAATTTTCCAATAATGGATCAGAATCCGAGAACAATAGTCCATCATGTTCCAATAATGGATCGCAATGTCGGGAAAATGGACCGGGATGTTCTAATAAAGGATCAGATTCTGAGAACAATCAACTGCAATGTTCCAATAATGGAGCAGAATCTGAGAACAATAGACTGTAATGTTCCAGCACTGGATCAGAATCTGGGAACAAGAGAGCGGAATGTTACAGTACTGGACCAGAATCTGAGAACAATAGATTGTAATGTCCCAATACTTAATCAGAATCTGATAACAATAGACTGTAATGTTCCAATAAAGGATTATAATCTGAGAACAATGGAATGCAATGTTCCAATACTGGATCAGAATTTGAGAACAACAGATTGTAATGTTCCAATCATTGATCAGAACCTGAGAACAATAGACTGCAATGATCCAAGACTGGATCATAATCTGAGAACAATAGACAGGGATGCTCCAATACTGGATCAGAATCTGAGAACAATTGACTGTAATGTTCCAATAAAGGATCTCAATCTGAGAACAATAGACTGTAATGTTCCAATACTGGATCAGAATCTGAGAACAATGGACGGGGATATTACAATGATGGGTCAGAATCTCAGATCAATAGACTGTAATGTTCCATTACTGGATCAGAATCTGAGAACAATAGACCACAATGTGAGAATAATTGCACAGAATCTGAGAACAAGAGACTGCAATGTTCCAATAATGGATCAGAATCTGAGATCAATAGACTGCAAAGTTTCAATACTGCATCAGAATCTGAGAAAAAGAGACTGCTAAGTTCCAATACTGGATCAGAATGTGGGAACAATGGTCCGGGTTGTTCCAATAATGGATCAGAATCTGAGACAAATAGACTGTAATGTTGCAATACTGGATCAGAATCTGAGACAAACAGATTGCAATGTTCCAATGCTGGATCAGAATCTGAGAACAATCGACTGTAATGTTCCAATAAACGATCAGAATTTGAGAACAACAGACTGTGATGTTCCAATCGTTGATCAGAATCTGAACAATAGACTGTAATGTTCCAATACTGGATCAGAATCTGAGAACAATAGACCACAATGTGAGAATAATTGGAAGAATCTGAGAACAAGAGAGTGCAATGTACCAATAATGGATCAGAATCTGAGAACAATAGACCACAATGTTCCAATAATGCATCAGAATCTGAGACAAATAGACTGCTAAGTTCCAATACTGGATCAGAAGCTGAGACAAATAGACTGCTAAGTTCCAATACTGGATCAGAATCTGAGACAAATAGACTGCTAAGTTCCAATACTGGATCAGAATCTGAGACAAATAGACTGCAATGTTCCAATACTGGAGCAGAGTCTGAGAACAATAGACTGTAATGTTCGAATACTGGATCGGACTCTGGGAACAATACGCTGTAATGTTCCAATACTGGTTCAGACTCTGAGACAAATAGACTGCTAAGTTCCAATACTGGATCAGAATCTGAGACAAATAGACTGCTAAGTTCCAATAATGGATCAGAATCTGAGAAATATCAACTGTAATGTACCAATCATGGATCAGAATCTGAGAACAATAGACTACAATGTTCCAACAATGCATCAGAATCTGTGATCAATAGACAGTCATGTTCCAATACTGGAGCAGATTCTGAGACCAATAGACTGCAATGTTCCAATACTGGATCAGAATCTGAGACAAAAAGACTGCAATGTTCCAATACTGGATCAGAATCTGAGAAAAAAAGACTGTAATGTTCCAATAAATGATCAGAATTTGAGAACAACAGACTGTGATGTTCCAATCGTTGATCAGAATCTGAACAATAGACTGTAATGTTCCAATACTGGATCAGAATCTGAGAACAATGGGGCGGGATATTACAATGATGGATCAGAATCTGAGATCAATAGGCCGTAATGTTCCAATACTGGATCAGAATCTGAGAACAATGGACCAGGATATTAGAATGATGGATCAGAATCTGAGATCAATAGGCCGTAATGTTCCAATACTGGAGCAGAGTCTGAGAACAATAGACTGCAATGTTCGAATACTGGATCGGACTCTGGGAACAATACGCTGTAATGTTCCAATACTGGTTCAGACTCTGAGAAAAAAACAGACTGCAAATTTCCAATAATGGATCGGTATCTGTGAACAATAGATTGTAATGTTCCAATGCTCGATCAGAATCTGAGAACAATCCACTGCAAAGATCGAATCCTGGATCGGACTCTAATGTTCCAATCATTTATCAGAATCTGAGAACAGTAGACTTCAATGTTCCAATACTGGCTCAGATTCTGTGAACAATAGACTGTAATGTTCCAAAACTGTATCCGAATCTGAGAACAGTGGACTGGGATATTACAATGATGGATCAGAATCTGAGATCAATAGACAGTCATGTTCCAATACTGGATCAGAATCTGAGAACAATGGACCGGAATGTTCCAATACTGGGCCAGAATCGGAGAATATTAGACTGTAATGTTCCAATACTGGTCCAAATTCTGGGAACAATGGAAAGGGATTATCCAATAATGGATGAGATTCTGAGAACAACATACTGTAGTGTTCCAATAATGGATGATAACGTGGGAACAATGGACCGGGATGCTCTAATAATGGATCGGAATCTGAGAAAAATAGACTGCAATTTTCCAATAATGGTTCAGAATCCGAGAACAATAGTCCATCATGTTCCAATAATGGATCGCAATGTCGGGAAAATGGACCGGGATGTTCTAATAAAGGATCAGATTCTGAGAACAATCAACTGCAATGTTCCAATAATGGAGCAGAATCTGAGAACAATAGACTGTAATGTTCCAGCACTGGATCAGAATCTGGGAACAAGAGAGCGGAATGTTACAGTACTGGACCAGAATCTGAGAACAATAGATTGTAATGTCCCAATACTGGATCAGAATCTGAGAACAATAGACTGTAATGTTCCAAGAAAGGATTATAATCTGAGAACAATGGAATGCAATGTTCCAATACTGGATCAGAATTTGAGAACAACAGATTGTAATGTTCCAATCATTGATCAGAACCTGAGAACAATAGACTGCAATGATCCAAGACTGGATCATAATCTGAGAACAATAGACAGGGATGCTCCAATACTGGATCAGAATCTGAGAACAATTGACTGTAATGTTCCAATAAAGGATCTCAATCTGAGAACAATAGACTGTAATGTTCCAATACTGGATCAGAATCTGAGAACAATGGACGGGCATATTACAATGATGTGTCAGAATCTCAGATCAATAGACTGTAATGTTCCATTACTGGATCAGAATCTGAGAACAATAGACCACAATGTGAGAATAATTGCACAAAATCTGAGAACAAGAGACTGCAATGTTCCAATAATGGATCAGAATCTGAGATTAATAGACTGCAAAGTTTCAATACTGCATCCGAATCTGAGAAAAAGAGACTGCTAAGTTCCAATACTGGATCAGAATGTGGGAACAATGGTCCGGGTTGTTCCAATAATGGATCAGAATCTGAGACAAATAGACTGTAATGTTGCAATACTGGATCAGAATCTGAGACAAACAGATTGCAATGTTCCAATGCTGGATCAGAATCTGAGAACAATCGACTGTAATGTTCCAATAAACGATCAGAATTTGAGAACAACAGACTGTGATGTTCCAATCGTTGATCAGAATCTGAACAATAGACTGTAATGTTCCAATACTGGATCAGAATCTGAGAACAATAGACCACAATGTGAGAATAATTGGAAGAATCTGAGAACAAGAGAGTGCAATGTACCAATAATGGATCAGAATCTGAGAACAATAGACCACAATGTTCCAATAATGCATCAGAATCTGAGACAAATAGACTGCTAAGTTCCAATACTGGATCAGAATCTGAGACAAATAGACTGCTAAGTTCCAATACTGGATCAGAATCTGAGACAAATAGACTGCAATGTTCCAATACTGGAGCAGAGTCTGAGAACAATAGACTGTAATGTTCGAATACTGGATCGGACTCTGGGAACAATACGCTGTAATGTTCCAATACTGGTTCAGACTCTGAGACAAATAGACTGCTAAGTTCCAATACTGGATCAGAATCTGAGACAAATAGACTGCTAAGTTCCAATAATGGATCAGAATCTGAGAAATATAAACTGTAATGTACCAATAATGGATCAGAATCTGAGAACAATAAACTGCAATGTTCCAATAATGCATCAGAATCTGAGACAAATAGACTGCTAAGTTCCAATACTGGATCAGAATCTGAGACAAATAGACTGCAATGTTCCAATACTGGATCAGAATCTGAGAAAAAAAGACTGTAATGTTCCAATAAAGGATCAGAATTTGAGAACAACAGACTGTGATGTTCCAATCGTTGATCAGAATCTGAACAATAGACTGTAATGTTCCAATCCTGGATCAGAATCTGAGAACAATGGTGCGGGATATTACAATGATGGATCAGAATCTGAGATCAATAGGCCGTAATGTTCCAATACTGGATCAGAATCTGAGAACAATGGACCGGGATATTAGAATGATGGATCAGAATCTGAGATCAATAGGCCGTAATGTTCCAATACTGGAGCAGAGTCTGAGAACAATAGACTGCAATGTTCGAATACTGGATCGGACTCTGGGAACAATACGCTGTAATGTTCCAATACTGGTTCAGACTCTGAGAAAAAAACAGACTGCAAATTTCCAATAATGGATCGGTATCTGTGAACAATAGATTGTAATGTTCCAATGCTCGATCAGAATCTGAGAACAATCCACTGCAAAGTTCGAATCCTGGATCGGACTCTAATGTTCCAATCATTTATCAGAATCTGAGAACAGTAGACTTCAATGTTCCAATACTGGCTCAGATTCTGTGAACAATAGACAGTAATGTTCCAAAACTGTATCAGAATCTGAGAACAGTGGACTGGGATATTACAATGATGGATCAGAATCTGAGATCAATAGACAGTCATGTTCCAATACTGGAGCAGAATCTGAGAACAATAGACTGCAATGTTCCAATACTGGATCAGAATCTGAGAACAATGGACCGGAATGTTCCAATACTGGGCCAGAATCGGAGAATATTAGACTGTAATGTTCCAATACTGGTCCAAATTCTGGGAACAATGGAAAGGGATTATCCAATAATGGATGAGATTCTGAGAACAACATACTGTAGTGTTCCAATAATGGATGATAACGTGGGAACAATGGACCGGGATGCTCTAATAATGGATCGGAATCTGAGAAAAATAGACTGCAATTTTCCAATATTGGATCAGAATCCGAGAACAATAGTCCATCATGTTCCAATAATGGATCGCAATGTCGGGAAAATGGACCGGGATGTTCTAATAAAGGATCAGATTCTGAGAACAATCAACTGCAATGTTCCAATAATGGAGCAGAATCTGAGAACAATAGACTGTAATGTTCCAGCACTGGATCAGAATCTGGGAACAAGAGAGCGGAATGTTACAGTACTGGACCAGAATCTGAGAACAATAGATTGTAATGTCCCAATACTGGATCAGAATCTGAGAACAATAGACTGTAATGTTCCAAGAAAGGATTATAATCTGAGAACAATGGACGGGGATATTACAATGATGGGTCAGAATCTCAGATCAATAGACTGTAATGTTCCATTACTGGATCAGAATCTGAGAACAATAGACCACAATGTGAGAATAATTGCACAGAATCTGAGAACAAGAGACTGCAATGTTCCAATAATGGATCAGAATCTGAGATCAATAGACTGCAAAGTTTCAATACTGCATCAGAATCTGAGAAAAAGAGGCTGCTAAGTTCCAATACTGGATCAGAATGTGGGAACAATGGTCCGGGTTGGTCCAATAATGGATCAGAATCTGAGACAAATAGACTGTAATGTTGCAATACTGGATCAGAATCTGAGACAAACAGATTGCAATGTTCCAATGCTGGATCAGAATCTGAGAACAATAGACTGTAATGTTCCAATAAACGATCAGAATTTGAGAACAACAGACTGTGATGTTCCAATCGTTGATCAGAATCTGAACAATAGACTGTAATGTTCCAATACTGGATCAGAATCTGAGAACAATAGACCACAATGTGAGAATAATTGCAGGAATCTGAGAACAAGAGAGTGCAATGTTCCAATAATGGATCAGAATCTGAGAAATATAAACTGTAATGTACCAATCATGGATCAGAATCTGAGAACAATAGACTACAATGTTCCAATAATGCATCAGAATCTGAGACAAATAGACTACAATGTTCCAATAATGCATCAGAATCTGAGACAAATAGACTGCTAAGTTCCAATACTGGATCAGAATCTGAGAAATATAAACTGTAATGTACCAATAATGGATCAGAATCTGAGAACAATAGACTACAATGTTCCAACAATGCATCAGAATCTGTGATCAATAGACAGTCATGTTCCAATACTGGAGCAGAATCTGAGACCAATAGACTGCAATGTTCCAATACTGGATCAGAATCTGAGACAAAAAGACTCCAATGTTCCAATACTGGATCAGAATCTGAGAAAAAAAGACTGTAATGTTCCAATAAATGATCAGAATTTGAGAACAACAGACTGTGATGTTCCAATCGTTGATCAGAATCTGAACAATAGACTGTAATGTTCCAATACTGGATCAGAATCTGAGAACAATGGGGCGGGATATTACAATGATGGATCAGAATCTGAGATCAATAGGCCGTAATGTTCCAATACTGGATCAGAATCTGAGAACAATGGACCAGGATATTAGAATGATGGATCAGAATCTGAGATCAATAGGCCGTAATGTTCCAATACTGGAGCAGAGTCTGAGAACAATAGACTGCAATGTTCGAATACTGGATCGGACTCTGGGAACAATACGCTGTAATGTTCCAATACTGGTTCAGACTCTGAGAAAAAAACAGACTGCAAATTTCCAATAATGGATCGGTATCTGTGAACAATAGATTGTAATGTTCCAATGCTCGATCAGAATCTGAGAACAATCCACTGCAAAGATCGAATCCTGGATCGGACTCTAATGTTCCAATCATTTATCAGAATCTGAGAACAGTAGACTTCAATGTTCCAATACTGGCTCAGATTCTGTGAACAATAGACTGTCATGTTCCAAAACTGTATCAGAATCTGAGAACAGTAGACTTCAATGTTCCAATACTTGCTCAGATTCTGTGAATAATAGACTGTAGTGTTCCAAAACCGTATCAGAATCTGAGAACAGTGGACTGGGATATTACAACGATGGATCAGAATCTGTGATCAATAGACAGTCATGTTCCAATACTGGAGCAGAATCTGAGAACAATAGACTGCAATGTTCCAATACTGGATCAGAATCTGAGACAAATAGACTGCTAAGTTCCAATACTGGATCAGAATCTGAGACAAATAGACTGCTAAGTTCCAATACTGGATCAGAATCTGAGACAAAGAGACTGCTAAGTTCCAATACTGGATCAGAATCTGAGACAAATAGACTGCTAAGTTCCAATACTGGATCAGAATCTGAGACAAATAGACTGCTAAGTTCCAATAATGGATCAGAATCTGAGAAATATAAACTGTAATGTACCAATAATGGATCAGAATCTGAGAACAATAAATTGCAATGTTCCAATAATGCATCAGAATCTGAGACAAATAGACTGCTAAGTTCCAATACTGGATCAGAATCTGAGACAAATAGACTGCAATGTTCCAATACTGGATCAGAATCTGAGAAAAAAAGACTGTAATGTTCCAATAAAGGATCAGCATTTGAGAACAACAGACTGTGATGTTCCAATCGTTGATCAGAATCTGAACAATAGACTGTAATGTTCCAATACTGGATCAGAATCTGAGAACAATGGTGCGGGATATTACAATGATGGATCAGAATCTGAGATCAATAGGCCGTAATGTTCCAATACTGGATCAGAACCTGAGAACAATGGACCGGGATATTAGAATGATGGATCAGAATCTGAGATCAATAGGCCGTAATGTTCCAATACTGGAGCAGAGTCTGAGAACAATAGACTGCAATGTTCGAATACTGGATCGGACTCTGGGAACAATACGCTGTAATGTTCCAATACTGGTTCAGACTCTGAGAAAAAAACAGACTGCAAATTTCCAATAATGGATCGGTATCTGTGAACAATAGATTGTAATGTTCCAATGCTCCATCAGAGTCTGAGAACAATCCACTGCAAAGTTCGAATCCTGGATCGGACTCTAATGTTCCAATCATTTATCAGAATCTGAGAACAGTAGACTTCAATGTTCCAATACTGGCTCAGATTCTGTGAACAATAGACTGTAATGTTCCAAAACTGTATCAGAATCTGAGAACAGTGGACTGGGATATTACAATGATGGATCAGAATCTGAGATCTATAGACAGTCATGTTCCAATACTGGAGCAGAATCTGAGAACAATAGACTGCAATGTTCCAATACTGGATCAGAATCTGAGAACAATGGACCGGAATGTTCCAATACTGGGCCAGAATCGGAGAATATTAGACTGTAATGTTCCAATACTGGTCCAAATTCTGGGAACAATGGAAAGGGATTATCCAATAATGGATGAGATTCTGAGAACAACATACTGTAGTGTTCCAATAATGGATGATAACGTGGGAACAATGGACCGGGATGCTCTAATAATGGATCAGAATCCGAGAACAATAGTCCATCATGTTCCAATAATGGATCGCAATGTCGGGAAAATGGACCGGGATGTTCTAATAAAGGATCAGATTCTGAGAACAATCATCTGCAATGTTCCAATAATGGAGCAGAATCTGAGAACAATAGACTGTAATGTTCCAGCACTGGATCAGAATCTGGGAACAAGAGAGCGGAATGTTACAGTACTGGACCAGAATCTGAGAATAATAGATTGTAATGTCCCAATACTGGATCAGAATCTGAGAACAATAGACTGTAATGTTCCAAGACTGGATCATAATCTGAGAACAATAGACAGGGATGCTCCAATACTGGATCAGAATCTGAGAACAATTGACTGTAATGTTCCAATAAAGGATCTTAATCTGAGAACAATAGACTGTAATGTTCCAATACTGGATCAGAATCTGAGAACAATGGACGGGGATATTACAATGATGGGTCAGAATCTCAGATCAATAGACTGTAATGTTCCATTACTGGATCAGAATCTGAGAACAATAGACCACAATGTGAGAATAATTGCACAGAATCTGAGAACAAGAGACTGCAATGTTCCAATAATGGATCAGAATCTGAGATCAATAGACTGCAAAGTTTCAATACTGCATCAGAATCTGAGAAAAAGAGACTGCTAAGTTCCAATACTGGATCAGAATGTGGGAACAATGGTCCGGGTTGTTCCAATAATGGATCAGAATCTGAGACAAATAGACTGTAATGTTGCAATACTGGATCAGAATCTGAGACAAACAGATTGCAATGTTCCAATGCTGGATCAGAATCTGAGAACAATCGACTGTAATGTTCCAATAAACGATCAGAATTTGAGAACAACAGACTGTGATGTTCCAATCGTTGATCAGAATCTGAACAATAGACTGTAATGTTCCAATACTGGATCAGAATCTGAGAACAATAGACCACAATGTGAGAATAATTGGAAGAATCTGAGAACAAGAGAGTGCAATGTACCAATAATGGATCAGAATCTGAGAACAATAGACCACAATGTTCCAATAATGCATCAGAATCTGAGACAAATAGACTGCTAAGTTCCAATACTGGATCAGAATCTGAGACAAATAGACTGCTAAGTTCCAATACTGGATCAGAATCTGAGACAAATAGACTGCTAAGTTCCAATACTGGATCAGAATCTGAGACAAATAGACTGCAATGTTCCAACACTGGAGCAGAGTCTGAGAACAATAGACTGTAATGTTCGAATACTGTATCGGACTCTGGGAACAATACGCTGTAATGTTCCAATACTGGTTCAGACTCTGAGACAAATAGACTGCTAAGTTCCAATACTGGATCAGAATCTGAGACAAATAGACTGCTAAGTTCCAATAATGGATCAGAATCTGAGAAATATCAACTGTAATGTACCAATCATGGATCAGAATCTGAGAACAATAGACTACAATGTTCCAACAATGCATCAGAATCTGTGATCAATAGACAGTCAGGTTCCAATACTGGAGCAGAATCTGAGACCAATAGACTGCAATGTTCCAATACTGGATCAGAATCTGAGACAAAAAGACTGCAATGTTCCAATACTGGATCAGAATCTGAGAAAAAAAGACTGTAATGTTCCAATAAATGATCAGAATTTGAGAACAACAGACTGTGATGTTCCAATCGTTGATCAGAATCTGAACAATAGACTGTAATGTTCCAATACTGGATCAGAATCTGAGAACAATGGGGCGGGATATTCCAATGATGGATCAGAATCTGAGATCAATAGGCCGTAATTTTCCAATACTGGATCAGAATCTGAGAACAATGGACCGGGATATTAGAATGATGGATCAGAATCTGAGATCAATAGGCCGTAATGTTCCAATACTGGAGCAGAGTCTGAGAACAATAGACTGCAATGTTCGAATACTGGATCGGACTCTGGGAACAATACGCTGTAATGTTCCAATACTGGTTCAGACTCTGAGAAAAGAACAGACTGCAAATTTCCAATAATGGATCGGTATCTGTGAACAATAGATTGTAATGTTCAAATGCTCCATCAGAATCTGAGAACAATCCACTGCAAAGTTCGAATCCTGGATCGGACTCTAATGTTCCAATCATTTATCAGAATCTGAGACCAGTAGACTTCAATGTTCCAATACTGGCTCAGATTCTGTGAACAATAGACTGTAATGTTCCAAAACTGTATCAGAATCTGAGAACAGAGGACTGGGATATTACATTGATGGATCAGAATCTGAGATCAATAGACAGTCATGTTCCAATACTGGAGCAGAATCTGAGAACAATAGACTGCAATGTTCCAATACTGGATCAGAATCTGAGAACAATGGACCGGAATGTTCCAATACTGGGCCAGAATCGGAGAATATTCGACTGTAATGTTCCAATACTGGTCCAAATTCTGGGAACAATGGAAAGGGGTTATCCAATAATGGATGAGATTCTGAGAACAACATACTGTAGTGTTCCAATAATGGATGATAACGTGGGAACAATGGACCGGAATGCTCTAATAATGGATCGGAATCTGAGACAAATAGACTGCAATTTTCCAATAATGGATCAGAATGCGAGAACAATAGTCCATCATGTTCCAATAATGGATCGCAATGTCGGGAAAATGTACCGGGATGTTCTAATAAAGGATCAGATTCTGAGAACAATCAACTGCAATGTTCCAATAATGGAGCAGAATCTGAGAACAATAGACTGTAATGTTCCAGCACTGGATCAGAATCTGGGAACAAGAGAGCGGAATGTTACAGTACTGGACCAGAATCTGAGAACAATAGATTGTAATGTCCCAATACTGGATCAGAATCTGAGAACAATAGACTGCAATGTTTCAATACTGGATCAGATTCTGAGAGCAATAGACTGTAAAGTTCCAATACTGGTTCAGAATCTGAGAACAATAGACTGTAATGTTCCAAGAAAGGATTATAATCTGAGAACAATGGAATGCAATGTTCCAATACTGGATCAGAATTTGAGAACAACAGATTGTAATGTTCCAATCATTGATCAGAAACTGAGAACAATAGACTGCAATGATCCAATACTGGATCAGAATCTGAGAACAATTGACTGTAATGTTCCAATAAAGGATCTTAATCTGAGAACAATAGACTGTAATGTTCCAATACTGGATCAGAATCTGGGAACAATGGACGGGGATATTACAATGATGGGTCAGAATCTCAGATCAATAGACTGTAATGTTCCATTAATGGATCAGAATCTGAGAACAATAGACCACAATGTGAGAATAATTGCACAGAATCTGAGAACAAGAGACCGCAATGTTCCAATAATGGATCAGAATCTGAGATCACTAGACTGCAAAGTTTCAATACTGCATCAGAATCTGAGAAAAAGAGACTGCTAAGTTCCAATACTGGATCAGAATGTGGGAACAATGGTCCGGGTTGTTCCAATAATGGATCAGAATCTGAGAAAAATAGACTGTAATGTTGCAATACTGGATCAGAATCTGAGACAAGCAGATTGCAATGTTCCAATGCTGGATCAGAATCTGAGAACAATAGACTGTAATGTTCCAATAAAGGATCAGAATTTGAGAACAACAGACTGTGATGTTCCAATCGTTGATCAGAATCTGAACAATAGACTGTAATGTTCCAAAACTGGATCAGAATCGGAGAACAATGGGGCGGGATATTACAATGATGGATCAGAATCTGAGATCAATAGGCCGTAATGTTCCAATACTGGTCAGAATCTGAGAACAATGGACCAGGATATTAGAATGATGGATCAGAATCTGAGATCAGTCGGCCGTAATGTTCCAATACTGGAGCAGAATCTGAGAACAATAGACTGTAATGTTCCAATAAACGATCAGAATTTGAGAACAACGGACTGTGATATTTCAATCGTTGATCAGAATCTGAACAATAGACTGTCATGTTCCAATACTGGATCAGAATCTGAGAACAATAGACCACAATGTGAGAATAATTGCACAGAATCTGAGAACAAGAGACTGCAATGTTCCAATAATGGATCAGAATCTGAGAAATATAAACTGTAATGTACCAATAATGGATCAGAATCTGAGAACAATAGACTACAATGTTCCAATAATGCATCAGAATCTGAGACAAATAGACTGCTAAGTTCCAATACTGGATCAGAATCTGAGACAAATAGACTGCAATGTTCCAATACTGGATCAGAATCTGAGAACAAAAGACCACAATGTGAGAATAATTGCACAGAATCTGAGAACAAGAGAGTGCAATGTTCCAATACTGGATCAGAATCTGAGAACAAAAGACCACAATGTGAGAATAATTGAACAGAATCTGAGAACAAGAGACTACAATGTTCCAATAATGCATCAGAATCTGAGACAAATAGACTGCTAAGTTCCAATACTGGATCAGAATCTGAGACAAATAGACAGTAATGTTCCAATAAAGGATCAGAATTTGAGAACAACAGACTGTGATGTTCCAATCGTTGATCAGAATCTGAACAATAGACTGTAATGTTTCAATACTGGATCAGAATCAGAGAACAATGGGGCGGGATATTAGAATGATGGATCAGAATCTGAGATCAATAGGCCGTAATGTTCCAATACTGGATCAGAATCTGAAAACAATGGACCGGGATATTAGAATGATGGATCAGAATCTGAGATCAATAGTCCGTAATGTTCCAAGACTGGAGCAGAGTCTGAGAACAATAGACTGCAATGTTCGAATACTGGATCGGACTCTGGGAACAATACGCTGTAATGTTCCAATACTGGTTCAGACTCTGAGAAAAAAACAGACTGCAAATTTCCAATAATGGATCGGTATCTGTGAACAATAGATTGTAATGTTCCAATGCTCGATCAGAATCTGAGAACAATCCACTGCAAAGTTCGAATCCTGGATCGGACTCTAATGTTCCAATCATTTATCAGAATCTGAGAACAGTAGACTTCAATGTTCCAATACTGGCTCAGATTCTGTGAACAATAGACTGTAATGTTCCAAAACTGTATCAGAATCTGAGAACAGTGGACTGGGATATTAAATGATGGATCAGAATCTGAGATCAATAGAAAGTCATGTTCCAATACTGGAGCAGAATCTGAGAACAATAGACTGCAATGTTCCAATACTGGATCAGAATCTGAGAACAATGGTCCGGAATGTTCCAATACTGGGCCAGAATCGGAGAATATTAGACTGTAATGTTCCAATACTGGTCCAAATTCTGGGAACAATGGAAAGGGATTATCCGATAATGGATGAGACTCTGAGAACAACATACTGTAGTGTTCCAATAATGGATGACAATGAGGGAACAATGGACCGGGATGCTCTAATAATGGATCGGGATCTGAGAAAAATAGACTGCAATTTTCCAATAATGGATCAGAATTCGAGAACAATATTCCATCATGTTCCAATAATGGATGGCATTGTCGGGAAAATGGACCGGGATGTTCTAATAAAGGATCAGATTCTGAGAACAATCAACTGCAATGTTCCAATAATGGAGCAGAATCTGAGAACAATTGACTGTCATGTTCCAGCACTGGATCAGAATCTGGGAACAGTAGAGCGGAATGTTACAGTACTGGACCAGAATCTGAGAACAATAGATTGCAATGTCCCAATACTGGATCAGAATCTGAGAACAATAGACTGCAATGTTTCAATACTGGATCAGATTCTGAGAGCAATAGACTGTAAAGTTCCAATACTGGTTCAGAATCTGAGAACAATAGACTGTAATGTTCCAAGAAAGGATTATAATCTGAGAACAATGCAATGCAATGTTCCAATACTGGATCAGAATTTGAGAACAACAGATTGTAATGTTCCAATCATTGATCAGAAACTGAGAACAATAGACTGCAATGATCCAATACTGGATCAGAAACTGAGAACAATACTGGATCATAATCTGAGAACAATACACAGGGATGCTCCAATACTGGATCAGAATCTGAGAACAATTGACTGTAATGTTCCAATAAAGGATCATAATCTGAGAACAATAGACTGTAGTGTTCCAATACTGGATCAGAATCTGAGAACAATGGACGGGGATATTACAATGATGGGTCAGAATCTCAGATCAATAGACTGTAATGTTCCAACACTGGATCGGAATCTGAGAAAAAGAGACTGCAATGTTCCAATACTGGATCAGAATGTGGGAACAATGGTACGGGTTGTTCCTACAATGGATCAGAATCTGAGAAAAATAGACTGCAATGTTCCAAAAAAGGATCATAATCTGAGAACAACAAACTGCAATGTTAGAATAATTGAACAGATTCCGAAAAAAATCGACTGCAGTGTTCCAACACTGGATCAGAATCTGAGAACAGTAGACTGTAATGTTCCAATAAAGGATCAGAATTTGAGAACAACACTGTAATGTTCCAAACATTGATCAGAATCTGAAAAATAGACTGCAATGTTCCAATACTGGATAATAATCTGAGAACAATAAAATGTAATGTTACAAAACTGGTTCAGAATCTGAGAACAACACACTGTAATGTTCCAATACTGAATCAGATACTGAGAACAGTGGACCGGGAGATTAGAATAATGGGTTAGAATCTGAGATCAATAGACAGTCATGTTCCAATACTGGACCAGAATCTGAGAACAAGAGACCGCAATGTTAGAATAATTGAACAGAATCTGAGAACAATAGACCGCAATGTTAGAATAATTGAACAGAATCTGAGAACAATAGACTACAATGTTCCAATAATGCATCAGAATCTGAGACAAATAGACTGCTAAGTTCCAATACTGGATCAGAATCTGAGACAAATAGACTGCAATGTTCCAATACTGGATCAGAATCTGAGACAAATAGACAGTAATGTTCCAATAAAGGATCAGAATTTGAGAACAACAGACTGTGACGTTCCAATCGTTGATCGGAATCTGAACAATAGACTGTAATGTTCCAATACTGGATCAGAATCTGAGAACAATGGGGCGGGATATTACAATGATGGATCAGAATCTGAGATCAATAGGCCGTAATGTTCCAATACTGGATCAGAATCTGAGAACAATGGACCGGGATATTAGAATGATGGATCAGAATCTGAGATGAATAGGCCGTAATGTTCCAATACTGGATCAGAATCTGAGAACAATGGACCGGGATATTAGAATGATGGATCAGAAACTGAGATCAGTAGGCCGTAATGTTCCAATACTGGATCAGAATCTGAGAACAATAGACTGTAATGTTCCAATAAACGACCAGAATTTGAGAACAACAGACTGTGATGTTCCAATCGTTGATCAGAATCTGAACAATAGACTGTAATGTTCCAAAACTGGATCAGAATCTGAGAACAATAGACCACAATGTGAGAATAATTGCACAGAATCTGAGAACAAGAGACTGCAATGTTCCAATACTGGATCAGAATCTGAGACAAATCGACTGCAATGTTCCAATACTGGATCAGAATCTGAGAAAAAAAGACTGTAATGTTCCAATAAAGATCAGAATTTGAGAACAACAGACTGTGATGTTCCAATCGTTGATCGGAATCTGAACAATAGACTGTAATGTTCCAATACTGGATCAGAATCTGAGAACAATGGACCGGGATATTAGAATGATGGATCAGAATCTGAGATCAGTAGGCCGTAATGTTCCAATACTGGATCAGAATCTGAGAACAATAGACTGTAATGTTCCAATAAACGACCAGAATTTGAGAACAACAGACTGTGATGTTCCAATCGTTGATCAGAATCTGAACAATAGACTGTAATGTTCCAATACTGGATCAGAATCTGAGAACAATAGACCACAATGTGAGAATAATTGCACAGAATCTGAGAACAAGAGACTGCAATGTTCCAATAATGGATCAGAATCTGAGAAATATAAACTGTAATGTACCAATAATGGATCAGAATCTGAGAACAATAGACTACAATGTTCCAATAATGCATCAGAATCTGAGACAAATAGACTGCTAAGTTCCAATACTGGATCAGAATCTGAGACAAATAGACTGCAATGTTCCAATACTGGATCAGAATCTGAGAAAAAAAGACTGTAATGTTCCAATAAAGATCAGAATTTGAGAACAACAGACTGTGATGTTCCAATCGTTGATCGGAATCTGAAAAATAGACTGTAATGTTCCAATACTGGATCAGAAGCTGAGAACAATAGACCACAATGTGAGAATAATTGCACAGAATCTGAGAACAAGAGACTGCAATGTTCCAATAATGGATCAGAATCTGAGAAATATAAACTGTAATGTACCAATAATGGATCAGAATCTGAGAACAATCGACTGCAATGTTCCAATAATGGATCAGAATCTGAGATCAATAGACTGCAAAGTTTCAATACTGCATCTGAATCTGAGAAAAAGAGACTGCGAAGTTCCAATACTGGATCAGAATCTGAGACAAATAGACTGTAATGTTCCAATACTGGAGCAGAATCTGAGAACAGTGGACAACAATGGTCCAATAATGGATCAGAATCTGAGAACAATAGACTGCAATGGTCCAATACTGGAGCAGAATCTGAGAACAGTGGACTACAATGGTCCAATACTGGATCAGAGTCTGAGAGCAATAGACTGCAATGTTCTAATCGTTGATCAGAATCTGAACAATGGACTGTAATGTTCCAATACTGGATCAGAATCTGAGAACAATGGACCGGGATATTACAATGATGGATCAGAATCTGAGATTAATAGGCCGTAATGTTCCAATACTGGACCACAATCTGAGAACAGTGGACTACAATGGTTCAATACTGGATCAGAGTCTGAGAACAATAGACTGCAATGTTCGAATACTGGATCGGACTCTGGGAACAATACGCTGTAATGTTCCAATACTGGTTCAGACTCTGAGAAAAAAACAGACTGCAAATTTCCTATAATGGATCAGTATCTGTGAACAATCGATTGTAATGTTCCAATGCTCGATCAGAATCTGAGAACAATAGACTGCAAAGTTCGAATCCTGGATCGGACTCTGAGAACAATAGGCTGTACTGTTCCAATCATTGATCAGAATCTGAGAACAATAGACTGCAATGTTTCAACACTGTATCAGATTCTGAGAGCAATAGACTGTAAAGTTCCAATACTGGTTCAGAATCTGAGAACAATAGACTGTAATGTTCCAAGAAAGGATTATAATCTGAGAACAATAGACTGTAAAGTTCCAATACTGGTTCAGAATCTGAGAACAATAGACTGTAATGTTCCAAGAAAGGATTATAATCTGAGAACAATGGAATGCAATGTTCCAATACTGGATCAGAATTTGAGAACAACAGATTGTAATGTTCCAATCATTGATCAGAAACTGAGAACAATAGACTGCAATGATCCAAGACTGGATCATAATCTGAGAACAATAGACAGGGATGCTCCAATACTGGATCAGAATCTGAGAACAATTGACTGTAATGTTCCAAAAAAGGATCTTAATCTGAGTACAATAGACTGTAATGTTCCAATACTGGATCAGAATCTGAGAACAATGGACGGGGATATTACAATGATGGGTCAGAATCTCAGGTCAATAGACTGTAATGTTCCATTACAGGATCAGAATCTGAGAACAATAGACCACAATGTGAGAATAATTGCACAGAATCTGAGAACAAGAGACTGCAATGTTCCAATAATGGATCAGAATCTGAGATCACTAGACTGCAAAGTTTCAATACTGCTTCAGAATCTGAGAAAAAGAGACTGCTAAGTTCCAATACTGGATCAGAATGTGGGAACAATGGTCCGGGTTGTTCCAATATTGGATCAGAATCTGAGAAAAATAGAATGTAATGTTGCAATGTTGCAATGTTGCAATACTGGATCAGAATCTGAGAACAATGTTCCAATAAACGATCAGAATTTGAGAACAACAGACTGTGATGTTCCAATCGTTGATCAGAATCTGAACAATGGACTGTAATGTTCCAATACTGGATCAGAATCTGAGAACAATAGACCACAATGTGAGAATAATTGCACAGAGTCTGAGAACAAGAGACTGCAATGTTCCAATAATGGATCAGAATCTGAGAAATATAAACTGTAATGTACCAATAATGGATCAGAATCTGAGAACAATAGACTGCAATGTTCCAATAATGCATCAGAATCTGAGACAAATAGACTGCTAAGTTCCAATACTGGATCAGAATCTGAGACAAACAGACTGCAATGTTCCAATACTGGATCAGAATCTGAGAAAAAAAGACTGTAATGTTCCAATAAAGGATCAGAATTTGAGAACAACAGACTGTGATGTTCCAATCGTTGATCAGAATCTGAACAATAGACTGTAATGTTCCAATACTGGATCAGAATCTGAGAACAATGGGGCGGGATATTACAATGATGGATCAGAATCTGAGATCAATAGGCCGTAATGTTCCAATACTGGATCAGAATCTGAGAACAATGGACCGGGATATTAGAATGACGGATCAGAATCTGAGAACAATGGACCGGGATATTAGAATGACGGATCAGAATCTGAGATCAATTGGCCGTAATGTTCCAATACTGGATCAGAATCTGAGAACAATGGGGCGGGATATTACAATGATGGATCAGAATCTGAGATCAATAGGCCGTAATGTTCCAATACTGGAGCAGAGTCTGAGAACAATGGACCGGGATATTAGAATGATGGATCAGAATCTGAGATCAATAGGCCGTAATGTTCCAATACTGGAGCAGAGTCTGAGAACAATAGACTGCAGTGTTCGAATACTGGATCGGACTCTGGGAACAATACGCTGTAATGTTCCAATACTGGTTCAGACTCTGAGAAAAAAACAGACTGCAAATTTCCAATAATGGATTGGTATCTGTGAACAATAGATTGTAATGTTCCAATGCTCGATCAGAATCTGAGAACAATCCACTGCAAAGTTCGAATCCTGGATCGGACTCTAATGTTCCAATCATTTATCAGAATCTGAGAACAGTAGACTTCAATGTTCGAATACTGGCTCAGATTCTGTGAACAATAGACTGTAATGTTCCAAAACTGTATCAGAATCTGAGAACAGTAGACTTCAATGTTCCAATACTTGCTCAGATTCTGTGAACAATAGACTGTAGTATTCCAAAACTGTATCAGAATCTGAGAACAGTGGACTGGGATATTACAACGATGGATCAGAATCTGTGATCAACAGACAGTCATGTTCCAATACTGGAGCAGAATCTGAGACCAATAGACTGCAATGTTCCAATACTGGATCAGAATCTGAGACAAAAAGACTGCAATGTTCCAATACTGGATCAGAATCTGAGAAAAAAAGACTGTAATGTTCCAATAAATGATCAGAATTTGAGAACAACAGACTGTGATGTTCCAATCGTTGATCAGAATCTGAACAATAGAATGCAATGTTCCAATACTGGATCAGAATCTGAGAACAATGGGGCGGGATATTACAATGATGGATCAGAATCTGAGATCAATAGGCCGTAATGTTCCAATACTGGATCAGAATCTGAGAACAATGGACCGGGATATTAGAATGATGGATCAGAATCTGAGATCAAGAGGCCGTAATGTTCCAATACTGGAGCAGAGTCTGAAAACAATGGAACGGGATATTAGAATGATGGATCAGAATCTGAGATCAATAGTCCGTAATGTTCCAAGACTGGAGCAGAGTCTGAGAACAATAGACTGCAATGTTCGAATACTGGATCGGACTCTGGGAACAATACGCTGTAATGTTCCAATACTGGTTCAGACTCTGAGAAAAAAACAGACTGCAAATTTCCAATAATTGATCGGTATCTGTGAACAATAGATTGTAATGTTCCAATGCTCGATCAGAATCTGAGAACAATCCACTGCAAAGTTCGAATCCTGGATCGGACTCTAATGTTCCAATCATTTATCAGAATCTGAGAACAGTAGACTTCAATGTTCCAATACTTGCTCAGATTCTGTGAACAATAGACTGTAATGTTCCAAAACTGTATCAGAATCTGAGAACAGTGGACTGGGATATTAAATGATGGATCAGAATCTGAGATCAATAGAAAGTCATGTTCCAATACTGGAGCAGAATCTGAGAACAATAGACTGCAATGTTCCAATACTGGATCAGAATCCGAGAACAATGGTCCGGAATGTTCCAATACTGGGCCAGAATCGGAGAATATTAGACTGTAATGTTCCAATACTGGTCCAAATTCTGGGAACAATGGAAAGGGATTATCCGATAATGGATGAGACTCTGAGAACAACATACTGTAGTGTTCCAATAATGGATGACAATGAGGGAACAATGGACCGGGATGCTCTAATAATGGATCGGGATCTGAGAAAAATAGACTGCAATTTTCCAATAATGGATCAGAATTCGAGAACAATATTCCATCATGTTCCAATAATGGATGGCATTGTCGGGAAAATGGACCGGGATGTTCTAATAAAGGATCAGATTCTGAGAACAATCAACTGCAATGTTCCAATAATGGAGCAGAATCTGAGAACAATAGACTGTCATGTTCCAGCACTGGATCAGAATCTGGGAACAGTAGAGCGGAATGTTACAGTACTGGACCAGAATCTGAGAACAATAGATTGCAATGTCCCAATACTGGATCAGAATCTGAGAACAATAGACTGCAATGTTTCAATACTGGATCAGATTCTGAGAGCAATAGACTGTAATGTTCCAAGAAAGGATTATAATCTGAGAACAATGCAATGCAATGTTCCAATACTGGATCAGAATTTGAGAACAACAGATTGTAATGTTCCAATCATTGATAAGAAACTGAGAACAATAGACTGCAATGATCCAATACTGGATCAGAAACTGAGAACAATACTGGATCATAATCTGAGAACAATACACAGGGATGCTCCAATACTGGATCAGAATCTGAGAACAATTGACTGTAATGTTCCAATAAAGGATCATAATCTGAGAACAATAGACTGTAGTGTTCCAATACTGGATCAGAATCTGAGAACAATGGACGGGGATATTACAATGATGGGTCAGAATCTCAGATCAATAGACTGTAATGTTCCAACACTGGATCGGAATCTGAGAAAAAGAGACTGCAATGTTCCAATACTGGATCAGAATGTGGGAACAATGGTACGGGTTGTTCCTACAATGGATCAGAATCTGAGAAAAATAGACTGCAATGTTCCAAAAAAGGATCATAATCTGAGAACAACAGACTGCAATGTTAGAATAATTGAACAGATTCCGAAAACAATCGACTGCAGTGTTCCAACACTGGATCAGAATCTGAGAACAGTAGACTGTAATGTTCCAATAAAGGATCAGAATTTGAGAACAACACTGTAATGTTCCAAACATTGATCAGAATCTGAACAATAGACTGCAATGTTCCAATACTGGATAATAATCTGAGGACAATAAAATGTAATGTTACAAAACTGGTTCAGAATCTGAGAACAACACACTGTAATGTTCCAATACTGAATCAGATACTGAGAACAGTGGACCGGGAGATTAGAATAATGGGTTAGAATCTGAGATCAATAGACAGTCATGTTCCAATACTGGACCAGAATCTGAGAACAAGAGACCGCAATGTTAGAATAATTGAACAGAATCTGAGAACAATAGACCGCAATGTTAGAATAATTGAACGGAATCTGAGAACAATAGACTACAATGTTCCAATAATGCATCAGAATCTGAGACAAATAGACTGCTAAGTTCCAATACTGGATCAGAATCTGAGACAAATAGACTGCAATGTTCCAATACTGGATCAGAATCTGAGACAAATAGACAGTAATGTTCCAATAAAGGATCAGAATTTGAGAACAACAGACTGTGATGTTCCAATCGTTGATCAGAATCTGAACAATAGACTGTAATGTTCCAATACTGGATCAGAATCTGAGAACAATGGGGCGGGATATTACAATGATGGATCAGAATCTGAGATCAATAGGCCGTAATGTTGCAATACTGGATCAGAATCTGAGAACAATGGACCGGGATATTAGAATGATGGATCAGAATCTGAGATGAATAGGCCGTAATGTTCCAATACTGGATCAGAATCTGTGAACAATGGAGCGGGATATTAGAATGATGGATCAGAATCTGAGATCAGTAGGCCGTAATGTTCCAATACTGGATCAGAATCTGAGAACAATAGACTGTAATGTTCCAATAAACGACCAGAATTTGAGAACAACAGACTGTGATGTTCCAATCGTTGATCAGAATCTGAACAATAGACTGTAATGTTCCAATACTGGATCAGAATCTGAGAACAATAGACCACAATGTGAGAATAATTGCACAGAATCTGAGAACAAGAGACTGCAATGTTCCAATAATGGATCAGAATCTGAGAAATATAAACTGTAATGTAACAATAATGGATCAGAATCTGAGAACAATAGACTACAATGTTCCAATAATGCATCAGAATCTGAGACAAATAGACTGCTAAGTTCCAATACTGGATCAGAATCTGAGACAAATAGACTGCAATGTTCCAATACTGGATCAGAATCTGAGAAAAAAAGACTGTAATGTTCCAATAAAGATCAGAATTTGAGAACAACAGACTGTGATGTTCCAATCGTTGATCGGAATCTGAACAATAGACTGTAATGTTCCAATACTGGATCAGAATCTGAGAACAATGGACCGGGATATTAGAATGATGGATCAGAATCTGAGATCAATAGGCCGTAATGTTCCAATACTGGAGCAGAGTCTGAGAGCAATAGACTGCAGTGTTCGAATACTGGATCGGACTCTGGGAACAATACGCTGTAATGTTCCAATACTGGTTCAGACTCTGAGAAAAAAACAGACTGCAAATTTCCAATAATGGATCGGTATCTGTGAACAATAGATTGTAATGTTCCAATGCTCGATCAGAATCTGAGAACAATCCACTGCAAAGTTCGAATCCTGGATCGGACTCTAATGTTCCAATCATTGATCAGAATCTGAGAACAGTAGACTTCAATGTTCCAATACTGGCTCAGATTCTGTGAACAATAGACTGTAATGTTCCAAAACTGTATCAGAATCTGAGAACAGTGGACTGGGATATTACAATGATGGATCAGAATCTGAGATCAATAGACAGTCATGTTCCAATACTGGAGCAGAATCTGAGAACAATAGACTGCAATGTTCCAATACTGGATCAGAATCTGAGAACAATAGACCACAATGTGAGAATAATTGCACAGAATCTGAGAACAAGAGACTGCAATGTTCGAATAATGGATCAGAATCTGAGAAATATAAACTGTAATGTACCAATAATGGATCAGAATGTGAGAACAAGAGACTGCAATGTTCCAATAATGGATCAGAATCTGAGATCAATAGACTGCAAAGTTTCAATACTGCATCTGAATCTGAGAAAAAGAGACTGCGAAGTTCCAATACTGGATCAGAATCTGAGACAAATAGACTGCAATGTTCCAATACTGGATCAGAATCTGAGAACAATAGACTGTAATGTTCCAATACTGGAGCAGAATCTGAGAACAGTGGACTACAATGGTCCAATAATGGATCAGAATCTGAGAACAATAGACTGCAATGGTCCAATACTGGAGCAGAATCTGAGAACAGTGGACCGGGATATTACAATGATGGATCAGAATCTGAGATCAATAGGCCGTAATGTTCCAATACTGGAGCAGAGTCTGAGAACAATAGACTGCAATGTTCGAATACTGGATCGGACTCTGGGAACAATACGCTGTAATGTTCCAATACTGGTTCAGACTCTGAGAAAAAAACAGACTGCAAATTTCCAATAATGGATCGGTATCTGTGAACAATAGATTGTAATGTTCCAATGCTCGATCAGAATCTGAGAACAATCCACTGCAAAGTTCGAATCCTGGATCGGACTCTAATGTTCCAATCATTTATCAGAATCTGAGAACAGTAGACTTCAATGTTCCAATACTGGCTCAGATTCTGTGAACAATAGACTGTAATGTTCCAAAACTGTATCAGAATCTGAGAACAGTGGACTGGGATATTACAATGATGGATCAGAATCTGAGATCAATAGACAGTCATGTTCCAATACTGGAGCAGAATCTGAGAACAATAGACTGCAATGTTCCAATATTGGATCAGAATCTGAGAACAATGGTCCGGAATGTTCCAATACTGGGCCAGAATCGGAGAATATTAGACTGTAATGTTCCAATACTGGTCCAAATTCTGGGAACAATGGAAAGGGATTATCCAATAATGGATGAGACTCTGAGAACAACATACTGTAGTGTTCCAATAATGGATGACAATGAGGGAACAATGGACCGGGATGCTCTAATAATGGATCGGGATCTGAGAAAAATAGACTGCAATTTTCCAATAATGGATCAGAATTCGAGAACAATATTCCATTATGTTCCAATAATGGATGGCATTGTCGGGAAAATGGACCGGGATGTTCTAATAAAGGATCAGATTCTGAGAACAATCAACTGCAATGTTCCAATAATGGAGCAGAATCTGAGAACAATAGACTGTCATGTTCCAGCACTGGATCAGAATCTGGGAACAGTAGAGCGGAATGTTACAGTACTGGACCAGAATCTGAGAACAATAGACTGCAATGTTTCAATACTGGATCAGATTCTGAGAGCAAAAGACTGTAAAGTTCCAATACTGGTTCAGAATCTGAGAACAATAGACTGTAATGTTCCAAGAAAGGATTATAATCTGAGAACAATGCAATGCAATGTTCCAATACTGGATCAGAATTTGAGAACAACAGATTGTAATGTTCCAATCATTGATCAGAAACTGAGAACAAAAGACTGCAATGATCCAATACTGGATCAGAAACTGAGAACAATACTGGATCATAATCTGAGAACAATACACAGGGATGCTCCAATACTGGATCAGAATCTGAGAACAATTGACTGTAATGTTCCAATAAAGGATCATAATCTGAGAACAATAGACTGTAGTGTTCCAATACTGGATCAGAATCTGAGAACAATGGACGGGGATATTACAATGATGGGTCAGAATCTCAGATCAATAGACTGTAATGTTCCAACACTGGATCGGAATCTGAGAAAAAGAGACTGCAATGTTCCAATACTGGATCAGAATGTGGGAACAATGGTACGGGTTGTTCCTACAATGGATCAGAATCTGAGAAAAATAGACTGCAATGTTCCAAAAAAGGATCATAATCTGAGAACAACAAACTGCAATGTTAGAATAATTGAACAGATTCCGAAAAAAATCGACTGCAGTGTTCCAACACTGGATCAGAATCTGAGAACAGTAGACTGTAATGTTCCAATAAAGGATCAGAATTTGAGAACAACACTGTAATGTTCCAAACATTGATCAGAATCTGAAAAATAGACTGCAATGTTCCAATACTGGATAATAATCTGAGAACAATAAAATGTAATGTTACAAAACTGGTTCAGAATCTGAGAACAACACACTGTAATGTTCCAATACTGAATCAGATACTGAGAACAGTGGACCGGGAGATTAGAATAATGGGTTAGAATCTGAGATCAATAGACAGTCATGTTCCAATACTGGACCAGAATCTGAGAACAAGAGACCGCAATGTTAGAATAATTGAACAGAATCTGAGAACAATAGACCGCAATGTTAGAATAATTGAACAGAATCTGAGAACAATAGACTACAATGTTCCAATAATGCATCAGAATCTGAGACAAATAGACTGCTAAGTTCCAATACTGGATCAGAATCTGAGACAAATAGACTGCAATGTTCCAATACTGGATCAGAATCTGAGACAAATAGACAGTAATGTTCCAATAAAGGATCAGAATTTGAGAACAACAGACTGTGACGTTCCAATCGTTGATCGGAATCTGAACAATAGACTGTAATGTTCCAATACTGGATCAGAATCTGAGAACAATGGGGCGGGATATTACAATGATGGATCAGAATCTGAGATCAATAGGCCGTAATGTTCCAATACTGGATCAGAATCTGAGAACAATGGACCGGGATATTAGAATGATGGATCAGAATCTGAGATGAATAGGCCGTAATGTTCCAATACTGGATCAGAATCTGAGAACAATGGACCGGGATATTAGAATGATGGATCAGAAACTGAGATCAGTAGGCCGTAATGTTCCAATACTGGATCAGAATCTGAGAACAATAGACTGTAATGTTCCAATAAACGACCAGAATTTGAGAACAACAGACTGTGATGTTCCAATCGTTGATCAGAATCTGAACAATAGACTGTAATGTTCCAAAACTGGATCAGAATCTGAGAACAATAGACCACAATGTGAGAATAATTGCACAGAATCTGAGAACAAGAGACTGCAATGTTCCAATACTGGATCAGAATCTGAGACAAATCGACTGCAATGTTCCAATACTGGATCAGAATCTGAGAAAAAAAGACTGTAATGTTCCAATAAAGATCAGAATTTGAGAACAACAGACTGTGATGTTCCAATCGTTGATCGGAATCTGAACAATAGACTGTAATGTTCCAATACTGGATCAGAATCTGAGAACAATGGACCGGGATATTAGAATGATGGATCAGAATCTGAGATCAGTAGGCCGTAATGTTCCAATACTGGATCAGAATCTGAGAACAATAGACTGTAATGTTCCAATAAACGACCAGAATTTGAGAACAACAGACTGTGATGTTCCAATCGTTGATCAGAATCTGAACAATAGACTGTAATGTTCCAATACTGGATCAGAATCTGAGAACAATAGACCACAATGTGAGAATAATTGCACAGAATCTGAGAACAAGAGACTGCAATGTTCCAATAATGGA
Organism: Mustelus asterias; assembly: GCF_964213995.1. Lineage (NCBI taxonomy): Eukaryota > Metazoa > Chordata > Chondrichthyes > Carcharhiniformes > Triakidae > Mustelus > Mustelus asterias. The sequence continues at coordinate 143,088 of NW_027590544.1, forward strand.
TCAGAATCTGAGAAATATAAACTGTAATGTACCAATAATGGATCAGAATCTGAGAACAATAGACTACAATGTTCCAATAATGCATCAGAATCTGAGACAAATAGACTGCTAAGTTCCAATACTGGATCAGAATCTGAGACAAATAGACTGCAATGTTCCAATACTGGATCAGAATCTGAGAAAAAAAGACTGTAATGTTCCAATAAAGATCAGAATTTGAGAACAACAGACTGTGATGTTCCAATCGTTGATCGGAATCTGAAAAATAGACTGTAATGTTCCAATACTGGATCAGAAGCTGAGAACAATAGACCACAATGTGAGAATAATTGCACAGAATCTGAGAACAAGAGACTGCAATGTTCCAATAATGGATCAGAATCTGAGAAATATAAACTGTAATGTACCAATAATGGATCAGAATCTGAGAACAATCGACTGCAATGTTCCAATAATGGATCAGAATCTGAGATCAATAGACTGCAAAGTTTCAATACTGCATCTGAATCTGAGAAAAAGAGACTGCGAAGTTCCAATACTGGATCAGAATCTGAGACAAATAGACTGTAATGTTCCAATACTGGAGCAGAATCTGAGAACAGTGGACAACAATGGTCCAATACTGGATCAGAGTCTGAGAGCAATAGACTGCAATGTTCTAATCGTTGATCAGAATCTGAACAATGGACTGTAATGTTCCAATACTGGATCAGAATCTGAGAACAATGGACCGGGATATTACAATGATGGATCAGAATCTGAGATTAATAGGCCGTAATGTTCCAATACTGGACCACAATCTGAGAACAGTGGACTACAATGGTTCAATACTGGATCAGAGTCTGAGAACAATAGACTGCAATGTTCGAATACTGGATCGGACTCTGGGAACAATACGCTGTAATGTTCCAATACTGGTTCAGACTCTGAGAAAAAAACAGACTGCAAATTTCCTATAATGGATCAGTATCTGTGAACAATCGATTGTAATGTTCCAATGCTCGATCAGAATCTGAGAACAATAGACTGCAAAGTTCGAATCCTGGATCGGACTCTGAGAACAATAGGCTGTACTGTTCCAATCATTGATCAGAATCTGAGAACAATAGACTGCAATGTTTCAACACTGTATCAGATTCTGAGAGCAATAGACTGTAAAGTTCCAATACTGGTTCAGAATCTGAGAACAATAGACTGTAATGTTCCAAGAAAGGATTATAATCTGAGAACAATAGACTGTAAAGTTCCAATACTGGTTCAGAATCTGAGAACAATAGACTGTAATGTTCCAAGAAAGGATTATAATCTGAGAACAATGGAATGCAATGTTCCAATACTGGATCAGAATTTGAGAACAACAGATTGTAATGTTCCAATCATTGATCAGAAACTGAGAACAATAGACTGCAATGATCCAAGACTGGATCATAATCTGAGAACAATAGACAGGGATGCTCCAATACTGGATCAGAATCTGAGAACAATTGACTGTAATGTTCCAAAAAAGGATCTTAATCTGAGTACAATAGACTGTAATGTTCCAATACTGGATCAGAATCTGAGAACAATGGACGGGGATATTACAATGATGGGTCAGAATCTCAGGTCAATAGACTGTAATGTTCCATTACAGGATCAGAATCTGAGAACAATAGACCACAATGTGAGAATAATTGCACAGAATCTGAGAACAAGAGACTGCAATGTTCCAATAATGGATCAGAATCTGAGATCACTAGACTGCAAAGTTTCAATACTGCTTCAGAATCTGAGAAAAAGAGACTGCTAAGTTCCAATACTGGATCAGAATGTGGGAACAATGGTCCGGGTTGTTCCAATATTGGATCAGAATCTGAGAAAAATAGAATGTAATGTTGCAATGTTGCAATGTTGCAATACTGGATCAGAATCTGAGAACAATGTTCCAATAAACGATCAGAATTTGAGAACAACAGACTGTGATGTTCCAATCGTTGATCAGAATCTGAACAATGGACTGTAATGTTCCAATACTGGATCAGAATCTGAGAACAATAGACCACAATGTGAGAATAATTGCACAGAGTCTGAGAACAAGAGACTGCAATGTTCCAATAATGGATCAGAATCTGAGAAATATAAACTGTAATGTACCAATAATGGATCAGAATCTGAGAACAATAGACTGCAATGTTCCAATAATGCATCAGAATCTGAGACAAATAGACTGCTAAGTTCCAATACTGGATCAGAATCTGAGACAAACAGACTGCAATGTTCCAATACTGGATCAGAATCTGAGAAAAAAAGACTGTAATGTTCCAATAAAGGATCAGAATTTGAGAACAACAGACTGTGATGTTCCAATCGTTGATCAGAATCTGAACAATAGACTGTAATGTTCCAATACTGGATCAGAATCTGAGAACAATGGGGCGGGATATTACAATGATGGATCAGAATCTGAGATCAATAGGCCGTAATGTTCCAATACTGGATCAGAATCTGAGAACAATGGACCGGGATATTAGAATGACGGATCAGAATCTGAGAACAATGGACCGGGATATTAGAATGACGGATCAGAATCTGAGATCAATTGGCCGTAATGTTCCAATACTGGATCAGAATCTGAGAACAATGGGGCGGGATATTACAATGATGGATCAGAATCTGAGATCAATAGGCCGTAATGTTCCAATACTGGAGCAGAGTCTGAGAACAATGGACCGGGGTATTAGAATGATGGATCAGAATCTGAGATCAATAGGCCGTAATGTTCCAATACTGGAGCAGAGTCTGAGAACAATAGACTGCAGTGTTCGAATACTGGATCGGACTCTGGGAACAATACGCTGTAATGTTCCAATACTGGTTCAGACTCTGAGAAAAAAACAGACTGCAAATTTCCAATAATGGATTGGTATCTGTGAACAATAGATTGTAATGTTCCAATGCTCGATCAGAATCTGAGAACAATCCACTGCAAAGTTCGAATCCTGGATCGGACTCTAATGTTCCAATCATTTATCAGAATCTGAGAACAGTAGACTTCAATGTTCGAATACTGGCTCAGATTCTGTGAACAATAGACTGTAATGTTCCAAAACTGTATCAGAATCTGAGAACAGTAGACTTCAATGTTCCAATACTTGCTCAGATTCTGTGAACAATAGACTGTAGTATTCCAAAACTGTATCAGAATCTGAGAACAGTGGACTGGGATATTACAACGATGGATCAGAATCTGTGATCAACAGACAGTCATGTTCCAATACTGGAGCAGAATCTGAGACCAATAGACTGCAATGTTCCAATACTGGATCAGAATCTGAGACAAAAAGACTGCAATGTTCCAATACTGGATCAGAATCTGAGAAAAAAAGACTGTAATGTTCCAATAAATGATCAGAATTTGAGAACAACAGACTGTGATGTTCCAATCGTTGATCAGAATCTGAACAATAGAATGCAATGTTCCAATACTGGATCAGAATCTGAGAACAATGGGGCGGGATATTACAATGATGGATCAGAATCTGAGATCAATAGGCCGTAATGTTCCAATACTGGATCAGAATCTGAGAACAATGGACCGGGATATTAGAATGATGGATCAGAATCTGAGATCAAGAGGCCGTAATGTTCCAATACTGGAGCAGAGTCTGAAAACAATGGAACGGGATATTAGAATGATGGATCAGAATCTGAGATCAATAGTCCGTAATGTTCCAAGACTGGAGCAGAGTCTGAGAACAATAGACTGCAATGTTCGAATACTGGATCGGACTCTGGGAACAATACGCTGTAATGTTCCAATACTGGTTCAGACTCTGAGAAAAAAACAGACTGCAAATTTCCAATAATTGATCGGTATCTGTGAACAATAGATTGTAATGTTCCAATGCTCGATCAGAATCTGAGAACAATCCACTGCAAAGTTCGAATCCTGGATCGGACTCTAATGTTCCAATCATTTATCAGAATCTGAGAACAGTAGACTTCAATGTTCCAATACTTGCTCAGATTCTGTGAACAATAGACTGTAATGTTCCAAAACTGTATCAGAATCTGAGAACTGTGGACTGGGATATTAAATGATGGATCAGAATCTGAGATCAATAGAAAGTCATGTTCCAATACTGGAGCAGAATCTGAGAACAATAGACTGCAATGTTCCAATACTGGATCAGAATCCGAGAACAATGGTCCGGAATGTTCCAATACTGGGCCAGAATCGGAGAATATTAGACTGTAATGTTCCAATACTGGTCCAAATTCTGGGAACAATGGAAAGGGATTATCCGATAATGGATGAGACTCTGAGAACAACATACTGTAGTGTTCCAATAATGGATGACAATGAGGGAACAATGGACCGGGATGCTCTAATAATGGATCGGGATCTGAGAAAAATAGACTGCAATTTTCCAATAATGGATCAGAATTCGAGAACAATATTCCATCATGTTCCAATAATGGATGGCATTGTCGGGAAAATGGACCGGGATGTTCTAATAAAGGATCAGATTCTGAGAACAATCAACTGCAATGTTCCAATAATGGAGCAGAATCTGAGAACAATAGACTGTCATGTTCCAGCACTGGATCAGAATCTGGGAACAGTAGAGCGGAATGTTACAGTACTGGACCAGAATCTGAGAACAATAGATTGCAATGTCCCAATACTGGATCAGAATCTGAGAACAATAGACTGCAATGTTTCAATACTGGATCAGATTCTGAGAGCAATAGACTGTAATGTTCCAAGAAAGGATTATAATCTGAGAACAATGCAATGCAATGTTCCAATACTGGATCAGAATTTGAGAACAACAGATTGTAATGTTCCAATCATTGATAAGAAACTGAGAACAATAGACTACAATGATCCAATACTGGATCAGAAACTGAGAACAATACTGGATCATAATCTGAGAACAATACACAGGGATGCTCCAATACTGGATCAGAATCTGAGAACAATTGACTGTAATGTTCCAATAAAGGATCATAATCTGAGAACAATAGACTGTAGTGTTCCAATACTGGATCAGAATCTGAGAACAATGGACGGGGATATTACAATGATGGGTCAGAATCTCAGATCAATAGACTGTAATGTTCCAACACTGGATCGGAATCTGAGAAAAAGAGACTGCAATGTTCCAATACTGGATCAGAATGTGGGAACAATGGTACGGGTTGTTCCTACAATGGATCAGAATCTGAGAAAAATAGACTGCAATGTTCCAAAAAAGGATCATAATCTGAGAACAACAGACTGCAATGTTAGAATAATTGAACAGATTCCGAAAACAATCGACTGCAGTGTTCCAACACTGGATCAGAATCTGAGAACAGTAGACTGTAATGTTCCAATAAAGGATCAGAATTTGAGAACAACACTGTAATGTTCCAAACATTGATCAGAATCTGAACAATAGACTGCAATGTTCCAATACTGGATAATAATCTGAGGACAATAAAATGTAATGTTACAAAACTGGTTCAGAATCTGAGAACAACACACTGTAATGTTCCAATACTGAATCAGATACTGAGAACAGTGGACCGGGAGATTAGAATAATGGGTTAGAATCTGAGATCAATAGACAGTCATGTTCCAATACTGGACCAGAATCTGAGAACAAGAGACCGCAATGTTAGAATAATTGAACAGAATCTGAGAACAATAGACCGCAATGTTAGAATAATTGAACGGAATCTGAGAACAATAGACTACAATGTTCCAATAATGCATCAGAATCTGAGACAAATAGACTGCTAAGTTCCAATACTGGATCAGAATCTGAGACAAATAGACTGCAATGTTCCAATACTGGATCAGAATCTGAGACAAATAGACAGTAATGTTCCAATAAAGGATCAGAATTTGAGAACAACAGACTGTGATGTTCCAATCGTTGATCAGAATCTGAACAATAGACTGTAATGTTCCAATACTGGATCAGAATTTGAGAACAATGGGGCGGGATATTACAATGATGGATCAGAATCTGAGATCAATAGGCCGTAATGTTGCAATACTGGATCAGAATCTGAGAACAATGGACCGGGATATTAGAATGATGGATCAGAATCTGAGATGAATAGGCCGTAATGTTCCAATACTGGATCAGAATCTGAGAACAATGGACCGGGATATTAGAATGATGGATCAGAATCTGAGATCAGTAGGCCGTAATGTTCCAATACTGGATCAGAATCTGAGAACAATAGACTGTAATGTTCCAATAAACGACCAGAATTTGAGAACAACAGACTGTGATGTTCCAATCGTTGATCAGAATCTGAACAATAGACTGTAATGTTCCAATACTGGATCAGAATCTGAGAACAATAGACCACAATGTGAGAATAATTGCACAGAATCTGAGAACAAGAGACTGCAATGTTCCAATAATGGATCAGAATCTGAGAAATATAAACTGTAATGTAACAATAATGGATCAGAATCTGAGAACAATAGACTACAATGTTCCAATAATGCATCAGAATCTGAGACAAATAGACTGCTAAGTTCCAATACTGGATCAGAATCTGAGACAAATAGACTGCAATGTTCCAATACTGGATCAGAATCTGAGAAAAAAAGACTGTAATGTTCCAATAAAGATCAGAATTTGAGAACAACAGACTGTGATGTTCCAATCGTTGATCGGAATCTGAACAATAGACTGTAATGTTCCAATACTGGATCAGAATCTGAGAACAATGGACCGGGATATTAGAATGATGGATCAGAATCTGAGATCAATAGGCCGTAATGTTCCAATACTGGAGCAGAGTCTGAGAGCAATAGACTGCAGTGTTCGAATACTGGATCGGACTCTGGGAACAATACGCTGTAATGTTCCAATACTGGTTCAGACTCTGAGAAAAAAACAGACTGCAAATTTCCAATAATGGATCGGTATCTGTGAACAATAGATTGTAATGTTCCAATGCTCGATCAGAATCTGAGAACAATCCACTGCAAAGTTCGAATCCTGGATCGGACTCTAATGTTCCAATCATTGATCAGAATCTGAGAACAGTAGACTTCAATGTTCCAATACTGGCTCAGATTCTGTGAACAATAGACTGTAATGTTCCAAAACTGTATCAGAATCTGAGAACAGTGGACTGGGATATTACAATGATGGATCAGAATCTGAGATCAATAGACAGTCATGTTCCAATACTGGAGCAGAATCTGAGAACAATAGACTGCAATGTTCCAATACTGGATCAGAATCTGAGAACAATAGACCACAATGTGAGAATAATTGCACAGAATCTGAGAACAAGAGACTGCAATGTTCGAATAATGGATCAGAATCTGAGAAATATAAACTGTAATGTACCAATAATGGATCAGAATGTGAGAACAAGAGACTGCAATGTTCCAATAATGGATCAGAATCTGAGATCAATAGACTGCAAAGTTTCAATACTGCATCTGAATCTGAGAAAAAGAGACTGCGAAGTTCCAATACTGGATCAGAATCTGAGACAAATAGACTGCAATGTTCCAATACTGGATCAGAATCTGAGAACAATAGACTGTAATGTTCCAATACTGGAGCAGAATCTGAGAACAGTGGACTACAATGGTCCAATAATGGATCAGAATCTGAGAACAATAGACTGCAATGGTCCAATACTGGAGCAGAATCTGAGAACAGTGGACCGGGATATTACAATGATGGATCAGAATCTGAGATCAATAGGCCGTAATGTTCCAATACTGGAGCAGAGTCTGAGACCAATAGACTGCAATGTTCGAATACTGGATCGGACTCTGGGAACAATACGCTGTAATGTTCCAATACTGGTTCAGACTCTGAGAAAAAAACAGACTGCAAATTTCCAATAATGGATCGGTATCTGTGAACAATAGATTGTAATGTTCCAATGCTCGATCAGAATCTGAGAAAAATCCACTGCAAAGTTCGAATCCTGGATCGGACTCTAATGTTCCAATCATTTATCAGAATCTGAGAACAGTAGACTTCAATGTTCCAATACTGGCTCAGATTCTGTGAACAATAGACTGTAATGTTCCAAAACTGTATCAGAATCTGAGAACAGTGGACTGGGATATTACAATGATGGATCAGAATCTGAGATCAATAGACAGTCATGTTCCAATACTGGAGCAGAATCTGAGAACAATAGACTGCAATGTTCCAATATTGGATCAGAATCTGAGAACAATGGTCCGGAATGTTCCAATACTGGGCCAGAATCGGAGAATATTAGACTGTAATGTTCCAATACTGGTCCAAATTCTGGGAACAATGGAAAGGGATTATCCAATAATGGATGAGACTCTGAGAACAACATACTGTAGTGTTCCAATAATGGATGACAATGAGGGAACAATGGACCGGGATGCTCTAATAATGGATCGGGATCTGAGAAAAATAGACTGCAATTTTCCAATAATGGATCAGAATTCGAGAACAATATTCCATTATGTTCCAATAATGGATGGCATTGTCGGGAAAATGGACCGGGATGTTCTAATAAAGGATCAGATTCTGAGAACAATCAACTGCAATGTTCCAATAATGGAGCAGAATCTGAGAACAATAGACTGTCATGTTCCAGCACTGGATCAGAATCTGGGAACAGTAGAGCGGAATGTTACAGTACTGGACCAGAATCTGAGAACAATAGACTGCAATGTTTCAATACTGGATCAGATTCTGAGAGCAAAAGACTGTAAAGTTCCAATACTGGTTCAGAATCTGAGAACAATAGACTGTAATGTTCCAAGAAAGGATTATAATCTGAGAACAATGCAATGCAATGTTCCAATACTGGATCAGAATTTGAGAACAACAGATTGTAATGTTCCAATCATTGATCAGAAACTGAGAACAATAGACTGCAATGATCCAATACTGGATCAGAAACTGAGAACAATACTGGATCATAATCTGAGAACAATACACAGGGATGCTCCAATACTGGATCAGAATCTGAGAACAATTGACTGTAATGTTCCAATAAAGGATCATAATCTGAGAACAATAGACTGTAGTGTTCCAATACTGGATCAGAATCTGAGAACAATGGACGGGGATATTACAATGATGGGTCAGAATCTCAGATCAATAGACTGTAATGTTCCAACACTGGATCGGAATCTGAGAAAAAGAGACTGCAATGTTCCAATACTGGATCAGAATGTGGGAACAATGGTACGGGTTGTTCCTACAATGGATCAGAATCTGAGAAAAATAGACTGCAATGTTCCAAAAAAGGATCATAATCTGAGAACAACAGACTGCAATGTTAGAATAATTGAACAGATTCCGAAAACAATCGACTGCAGTGTTCCAACACTGGATCAGAATCTGAGAACAGTAGACTGTAATGTTCCAATAAAGGATCAGAATTTGAGAACAACACTGTAATGTTCCAAACATTGATCAGAATCTGAACAATAGACTGCAATGTTCCAATACTGGATAATAATCTGAGAACAATAAAATGTAATGTTACAAACTGGTTCAGAATCAGAGAACAACACACTGTAATGTTCCAATACTGAATCAGATACTGAGAACAGTGGACCGGGAGATTAGATTAATGGGTTAGAATCTGAGATCAATAGACAGTCATGTTCCAATACTGGACCAGAATCTGAGAACAAGAGACCGCAATGTTAGAATAATTGAACAGAATCTGAGAACAATAGACCGCAATGTTAGAATAATTGAACAGAATCTGAGAACAATAGACTACAATGTTCCAATAATGCATCAGAATCTGAGACAAATAGACTGCTAAGTTCCAATACTGGATCAGAATCTGAGAACAATGGACCGGGATATTAGAATGATGGATCAGAATCTGAGATCAGTAGGCCGTAATGTTCCAATACTGGATCAGAATCTGAGACAAATAGACAGTAATGTTCCAATAAAGGATCAGAATTTGAGAACAACAGACTGTGATGTTCCAATCGTTGATCAGAATCTGAACAATAGACTGTAATGTTCCAATACTGGATCAGAATCTGAGAACAATGGGGCGGGATATTACAATGATGGATCAGAATCTGAGATCAATAGGCCGTAATGTTCCAATACTGGATCAGAATCTGAGAACAATGGACCGGGATATTAGAATGATGGATCAGAATCTGAGATGAATAGGCCGTAATGTTCCAATACTGGATCAGAATCTGAGAACAATGGACCGGGATATTAGAATGATGGATCAGAATCTGAGATCAGTAGGCCGTAATGTTCCAATACTGGATCAGAATCTGAGAACAATAGACTGTAATGTTCCAATAAACGACCAGAATTTGAGAACAACAGACTGTGATGTTCCAATCGTTGATCAGAATCTGAACAATAGACTGTAATGTTCCAATACTGGATCAGAATCTGAGAACAATAGACCACAATGTGAGAATAATTGCACAGAATCTGAGAACAAGAGACTGCAATGTTCCAATAATGGATCAGAATCTGAGAAAAAAAGACTGTAATGTTCCAATAAAGATCAGAATTTGAGAACAACAGACTGTGATGTTCCAATCGTTGATCGGAATCTGAACAATAGACTGTAATGTTCCAATACTGGATCAGAATCTGAGAACAATAGACTACAATGTTCCAATAATGCATCAGAATCTGAGACAAATAGACTGCTAAGTTCCAATACTGGATCAGAATCTGAGACAAATAGACTGCAATGTTCCAATACTGGATCAGAATCTGAGAAAAAAAGACTGTAATGTTCCAATAAAGATCAGAATTTGAGAACAACAGACTGTGATGTTCCAATCGTTGATCGGAATCTGAACAATAGACTGTAATGTTCCAATACTGGATCAGAATCTGAGAACAATGGACCGGGATATTAGAATGATGGATCAGAATCTGAGATCAATAGGTCGTAATGTTCCAATACTGGAGCAGAGTCTGAGAACAATGGACCGGGATATTAGAATGATGGATCAGAATCTGAGATCAATAGGCCGTAATGTTCCAATACTGGAGCAGAGTCTGAGAGCAATAGACTGCAGTGTTCGAATACTGGATCGGACTCTGGGAACAATACGCTGTAATGTTCCAATACTGGTTCAGACTCTGAGAAAAAAACAGACTGCAAATTTCCAATAATGGATCGGTATCTGTGAACAATAGATTGTAATGTTCCAATGCTCGATCAGAATCTGAGAACAATCCACTGCAAAGTTCGAATCCTGGATCGGACTCTAATGTTCCAATCATTGATCAGAATCTGAGAACAGTAGACTTCAATGTTCCAATACTGGCTCAGATTCTGTGAACAATAGACTGTAATGTTCCAAAACTGTATCAGAATCTGAGAACAGTGGACTGGGATATTACAATGATGGATCAGAATCTGAGATCAATAGACAGTCATGTTCCAATACTGGAGCAGAATCTGAGAACAATAGACTGCAATGTTCCAATACTGGATCAGAATCTGAGAACAATAGACCACAATGTGAGAATAATTGCACAGAATCTGAGAACAAGAGACTGCAATGTTCCAATAATGGATCAGAATCTGAGAAATATAAACTGTAATGTACCAATAATGGATCAGAATCTAAGAACAAGAGACTGCAATGTTCCAATAATGGATCAGAATCTGAGATCAATCGACTGCAAAGTTTCAATACTGCATCTGAATCTGAGAAAAAGAGACTGCGAAGTTCCAATACTGGATCAGAATCTGAGACAAATAGACTGCAATGTTCCAATACTGGATCAGAATCTGAGAACAATAGACTGTAATGTTCCAATACTGGAGCAGAATCTGAGAACAGTGGACTACAATGGTCCAATAATGGATCAGAATCTGAGAACAATAGACTGCAATGGTCCAATACTGGAGCAGAATCTGAGAACAGTGGACTATAATGGTCCAATACTGGATCAGAGTCTGAGAACAATGGACCGGGATATTACAATGATGGATCAGAATCTGAGATCAATAGGCCGTAATGTTCCAATACTGGAGCAGAGTCTGAGAACAATAGACTGCAATGTTCGAATACTGGATCGGACTCTGGGAACAATACGCTGTAATGTTCCAATACTGGTTCAGACTCTGAGAAAAAAACAGACTGCAAATTTCCAATAATGGATCAGTATCTGTGAACAATAGATTGTAATGTTCCAATGCTCGATCAGAATCTGAGAACAATCCACTGCAAAGTTCGAATCCTGGATCGGACTCTAATGTTCCAATCATTTATCAGAATCTGAGAACAGTAGACTTCAATGTTCCAATACTGGCTCAGATTCTGTGAACAATAGACTGTAATGTTCCAAAACTGTATCAGAATCTGAGAACAGTGGACTGGGATATTACAATGATGGATCAGAATCTGAGATCAATAGACAGTCATGTTCCAATACTGGAGCAGAATCTGAGAACAATAGACTGCAATGTTCCAATACTGGATCAGAATCTGAGATCAATGGACCGGAATGTTCCAATACTGGGCCAGAATCGGAGAATATTAGACTGTAATGTTCCAATACTGGTCCAAATTCTGGGAACAATGGAAAGGGATGATCCAATAATGGATGAGATTCTGAGAACAACATACTGTATTGTTCCAATAATGGATGACAATGTGGGATCAATGGACCGGGATGCTCTAATAATGGATCGGAATCTGAGAAAAATAGACTGCAATTTTCCAATAATGGATCAGAATACGAGAACAATAGTCCATCATGTTCCAATAATGGATGGCAATGTCGGGAAAATGGACCGGATTGTTCTAATAAAGGATCAGATTCTGAGAACAATCAACTGCAATGTTCCAATAATGGAGCAGAATCTGAGAACAATAGACTGTAATGTTCCAGCACTGGATCAGAATCTGGGAACAATAGAGCGGAATGTTACAGTACTGGACCAGAATCTGAGAACAATAGATTGTAATGTCCCAATACTGGATCAGAATCTGAGAACAATAGACTGCAATGTTTCAATACTGGATCAGATTCTGAGAGCAATAGACTGTAAAGTTCCAATACTGGTTCAGAATCTGAGAACAATAGACTGTAATGTTCCAAGAAAGGATAATAATCTGAGAACAATGCAATGCAATGTTCCAATACTGGATCAGAATTTGAGAACAACAGATTGTAATGTTCCAATCATTGATCAGAAACTGAGAACAATAGACTGCAATGATCCAATACTGGATCAGAAGCTGAGAACAATAGACTGTAATGTTCCAATACTGGATCAGAATCTGAGAACAATACACAGGGATGCTCCAATACTGGATCAGAATCTGAGAACAATTGACTGTAATGTTCCAAGAAAGGATTATAATCTGAGAACAATGCAATGCAATGTTCCAATACTGGATCAGAATTTGAGAACAACAGATTGTAATGTTCCAATCATTGATCAGAAACTGAGAACAATAGACTGCAATGATCCAATGCTGGATCAGAAGCTGAGAACAATAGACTGTAATGTTCCAATACTGGATCATAATCTGAGAACAATACACAGGGATGCTCCAATACTGGATCAGAATCTGAGAACAATTGACTGTAATGTTCCAATACTGGATCATAATCTGAGAACAATACACAGGGATGCTCCAATAAAGGATCATAATCTGAGAACAATAGACTGTATTGTTCCAATACTGGATCAGAATCTGAGATCAATGGACGGGGATATTACAATGATGGGTCAGAATCTCAGATCAATAGACTGCAATGTTCCAATACTGGATCGGAATCTGAGAAAAAGAGACTGCAATGTTCCAATACTGGATCAGAATGTGGGAACAATGGTACGGGTTGTTCCTACAATGGATCAGAATCTGAGAAAAATAGACTGCAATGTTCCAAAAAAGGATCATAATCTGAGAACAACAGACTGCAATGTTAGAATAATTGAACAGATTCCGAAAACAATCGACTGCAGTGTTCCAACACTGGATCAGAATCTGAGAACAATAGACTGTAATGTTCCAATAAAGGATCAGAATTTGAGAACAACACTGTAATGTTCCAAACATTGATCAGAATCTGAATAATAGACTGCAATGTTCCAATACTGGATAATAATCTGAGAACAATAAAATGTAATGTTACAAAACTGGTTCAGAATCTGAGAACAACACACTGTAATGTTCCAATACTGAATCAGATACTGAGAACAGTGGACCGGGAGATTACAATGATGGGTTAAAATCTGAGATCAATAGACAGTCATGTTCCAATACTGGAGCAGAATCTGAGAACAAGAGACCGCAATGTTAGAATAATGGAACAGAATCTGAGAACAATAGACCGCAATGTTAGAATAATTGAACAGAATCTGAGAACAATAGACTACAATGTTCCAATAATGCATCGGAATCTGAGACAAATAGACTGCTAAGTTCCAATACTGGATCAGAATCTGAGACAAATAGACTGCAATGTTCCAATACTGGATCAGAATCTGAGACAAATAGACAGTAATGTTCCAATAAAGGATCAGAATTTGAGAACAACAGACTGTGATGTTCCAATCGTTGATCAGAATCTGAACAATAGACTGTAATGTTCCAATACTGGATCAGAATCTGAGAACAGTAGACCGGGATATTACAATGATGGATCAGAATCTGAGATCAATAGGCCGTAATGTTCCAATACTGGATCAGAATCTGAGAACAATGGACCGGGATATGAGAATGATGGATCAGAATCTGAGATCAGTAGGCCGTAATGTTCCAATACTGGAGCAGAATCTGAGAACAATAGACTGTAATGTTCCAATGCTGGATCAGAATCTGAGAACAATAGACCACAATGTGAGAATAATTGCACAGAATCTGAGAACAAGAGACTGCAATGTTCCAATAATGGATCAGAATCTGAGAAATATAAACGGTAATGTACCAATAATGGATCATAATCTGAGAACAATAGACTACAATGTTCCAATAATGCATCAGAATCTGAGACAAATAGACTGCTAAGTTCCAATACTGGATCAGAATCTGAGACAAATAGACTGCAATGTTCCAATACTGGATCAGAATCTGAGACAAATAGGCTGCAATGTTCCAATACTGGATCAGAATCTGAGAAAAAAAGACTGTAATGTTCCAATAAAGGATCAGAATTTGAGAACAACAGACTGTGATGTTCCAATCGTTGATCGGAATCTGAACAATAGACTGTAATGTTCCAATACTGGATCAGAATCTGAGAACAAAAGACCACAATGTGAGAATAATTGCACAGAATCTGAGAACAAGAGACTGCAATGTTCCAATAATGGATCAGAATCTGAGAAATATAAACTGTAATGTACCAATAATGGATCAGAATCTGAGAACAATAGACTGCAATGTTCCAATCATGGATCAGAATCTGAGATCAATAGACTGCAAAGTTTCAATACTGCATCTGAATCTGAGAAAAAGAGACTGCGAAGTTCCAGTACTGGATCAGAATCTGAGTCAAATAGACTGCAAGGTTCCAATACTGGATCAGAATCTGAGAAAAATAGACAGTAATGTTCCAATAAAGGATCAGAATTTGAGAACAATAGACTGTAATGTTCCAATACTGGATCAGAATCTGAGAACAATGGGGCGGCATATTACAATGATGGATCAGAATCTGAGATCAATAGGCCGTAATGTTCCAATACTGGATCAGAATCTGAGAAAAATAGACAGTAATGTTCCAATACTGGATCAGAATTTGAGAACAACAGATTGTAATGTTCCAATCATTGATCAGAAACTGAGAACAATAGTCTGCAATGATCCAATACTGGATCAGAAACTGAGAACAATAGACTGTTATGTTCCAATACTGGATCATAATATGAGAACAATAGACAGGGATGCTCCAATACTGGATCAGAATCTGAGAACAATTGACTGTAATGTTCCAATAAAGGATCATAATCTGAGAACAATAGACTGTAGTGTTCCAATACTGGATCAGAATCTGAGAACAATGGACGGGGATATTACAATGATGGGTCAGAATCTCAGATCAATAGACTGTAATGTTCCAATACTGGATCGGAATCTGAGAAAAAGAGACTGCAATGTTCTAATACTGGATCAGAATGTGGAAACAATGGTACGGGTTGTTGCTACAATGGATCAGAATCTGAGAAAAATAGACTGCAATGTTTCAATACTGCATCAGAATCTGAGAAAAAGAGACTGCTAAGTTCCAGTACTGGATCAGAATGTTGGAACAATGGTCCGGGTTGTTCCAATAATGGATCAGCATCTGAGAAAAATAGACTGTAATGTTGCAGTACTGCATCAGAATCTGAGACAAACAGATTGCAATGTTCCAATGCTGGATCAGAATCTGAGAACAATAGACTGTAATGTTCCAATAAACGATCAGAATTTGAGAACAACACACTGTGATGTTCAAATCGTTGATCAGAATCTGAACAATAGACTGTAATGTTCCAATACTGGATCAGAATCTGAGAACAATAGACCACAATGTGAGAATAATTGCACAGAGTCTGAGAACAAGAGACTGCAATGTTCCAATAATGGATCAGAATCTGAGAAATATAAACTGTAATGTACCAATAATGGATCAGAATCTGAGAACAATAGACTGCAATGTTCCAATAATGCATCAGAATCTGAGACAAATAGACTGCTAAGTTCCAATACTGGATCAGAATCTGAGACAAATAGACTGCAATGTTCCAATACTGGATCAGAATCTGAGAAAAAAAGACTGTAATGTTCCAATAAAGGATCAGAATTTGAGAACAACAGACTGAGATGTTCCCATCGTTTATCAGAATCTGAACAATAGACTGTAATGTTGCAATACTGGATCAGAATCTGAGAACAATGCGGCGGGATATTACAATGATGGATCAGAATCTGAGATCAATAGGCCGTAATGTTCCAATACTGGATCAGAATCTGAGAACAATGGACCGGGATATTAGAATGATGGATCAGAATCTGAGATCAATAGGCCGTAATGTTCCAATACTGGAGCAGAGTCTGAGAACAATAGACTGCAATGTTCGAATACTGGATCGGACTCTGGGAACAATACGCTGTAATGTTCCAATACTGGTTCAGACTCTGAGAAAAAAACAGACTGCAAATTTCCAATAATGGATCAGTATCTGTGAACAATAGATTGTAATGTTCCAATGCGCGATCAGAATCTGAGAACAATCCACTGCAAAGTTCGAATCCTGGATCGGACTCTAATGGTCCAATCATTTATCAGAATCTGAGAACAGTAGACTTCAATGTTCCAATACTGGCTCAGATTCTGTGAACAATAGACTGTAATGTTCCAAAACTGTATCAGAATCTGAGAACAGTGGACTGGGATATTACAATGATGGATCAGAATCTGAGATCAATAGACAGTCATGTTCCAATACTGGGCCAGAATCGGAGAATATTAGACTATAATGTTCCAATACTGGATCAGAATCTGAGAACAATGGACCGGAATGTTCCAATACTGGGCCAGGATCGGAAAATATTAGACTGTAATGTTCCAATACTGGTCCAAATTCTGGGAACAATGGAAAGGGATTATCCAATAATGGATGAGATTCTGAGAACAACATACTGTCGTGTTCCAATTTTGGATGATAACGTGGGAACAATGGACCGGGATGCTCTAATAATGGATCGGAATCTGAGAAAAATAGACTGCAATTTTCCAATAATGGATCAGAATCCGAGAACAATAGTCCATCATGTTCCAATAATGGATGGCAATGTCGGGAAAATGGACCGGGATGTTCTAATAAAGGATCAGATTCTGAGAACAATCAACTGCAATGTTCCAATAATGGAGCAGAATCTGAGAACAATAGACTGTAATGTTCCAGCACTGGATCAGAATATGGGAACAATAGAGCGGAATGTTACAGTACTGGACCAGAATCTGAGAACAATAGATTGTAATGTCCCAATACTGGATCAGAATCTGAGAACAATAGACTGCAATGTTTCAATACTGGATCAGATTCTGAGAGCAATAGACTGTAAAGTTCCAATACTGGTTCAGAATCTGAGAACAATAGACTGTAATGTTCCAAGAAAGGATTATAATCTGAGAACAATGGAATGCAATGTTCCAATACTGGATCAGAATTTGAGAACAACAGATTGTAATGTTCCAATCATTGATCAGAAACTGAGAACAATAGACTGCAATGATCCAAGACTGGATCATAATCTGAGAACAATAGACAGGGATGCTCCAATACTGGATCAGAATCTGAGAACAACAGAGCACAATGTGTGAAGAATTGCACAGAATCTGAGAACAAGAGACTGCAATGTTCCAATACTGGATCAGAATCTGAGAACAATGGACGGGGATATTGCAATGATGGATCAGAATCTGAGATCAATAGACTCTATTGTTCCAACAATGGATCAGAATCTGAGAAAAATAGACTGCAATGTTCCAAAAAAGGATCATAATCTGAGAACAACAGACTGCAATGTTAGAATAATTGAACAGATTCCGAAAACAATCGACTGCAGTGTTCCAACACTGGATCAGAATCTGAGAACAGTAGACTGTAATGTTCCAATAAAGGATCAGAATTTGAGAACAACACTGTAATGTTCCAAACATTGATCAGAATCTGAACAATAGACTGCAATGTTCCAATACTGGATAATAATCTGAGAACAATAAAATGTAATGTAACAAAACTGGTTCAGAATCTGAGAACAACAAACTGTAATGTTCCAATACTAAATCAGATACTGAGAACAGTGGACCGGGAGATTACAATGATGGGTTAGAATCTGAGATCAATAGACAGTCATGTTCCTATACTGGTGCAGAATCTGAGAACAAGAGACCGCAATGTTAGAATAATTGAACAGAATCTGAGAACAATAGACTACAATGTTCCAATAATGCATCAGAATTTGAGAACAAGAGACTGCAATGTTCGAAGAATGGATCAGACTCTGAGAACAATCAACTGCAATGTTCCAATAATGGAGCAGAATCTGAGAACAATAGACTGTAATGTTCCAGCACTGGATCAGAATCTGGGAACAAGAGAGCGGAATGTTACAGTACTGGACCAGAGTCTGAGAACAATAGATTGTAATGTCCCAATACTGGATCAGAATCTGAGAACAATAGACTGCAATGTTTCAATACTGGATCAGATTCTGAGAGCAATAGACTGTAAAGTTCCAGCACTGGATCAGAATCTGGGAACAATAGACTGGGATGTTACAATACTGCATCAGAGTCTGAAACCAATGGACTGCAATGTTCCAATAATGGATCAGAATCTGAGAAAAATAGACTGGAATGTTCCAACACTGGATAACAATCTCAGAACAATACACTGTAATGTTCCAATACTGGATCAGAATTTGAGAACAACAGATTGTAATGTTCCAATCATTGATCAGAAACTGAGAACAATAGACTGCAATGCTCCAATACTGGATCAGAATCGGAGAACATTAGACTGTATGTTCCAATCCTGGTTCAGAGTCTGGGAGCAATGGAAGGGATGCTCCAAGAATGGATGAGAATA
This sequence comes from Mustelus asterias, assembly GCF_964213995.1. NCBI lineage: Eukaryota > Metazoa > Chordata > Chondrichthyes > Carcharhiniformes > Triakidae > Mustelus > Mustelus asterias. Next base: position 162,654 of record NW_027590544.1, read on the forward strand.
TGAGAACAATACACTGTAGTCTTCCAATAATGGATGACAATGTGGTAAGAATGGAACGGGCTCTTCCTATAAAGGATCAGAATCTGAGAGCAACAGACTGCAATGTTCCAATACTGGATCATAATCTGAGAACAATAGACAGGGATGTTCCAATGCTGGAACAGAATCTGAGAACAATTGACTGTAATGTTCCAATAAAGGATCATAATCTGAGAACAATAGACTGTAATGTTCCAATACTGGATCAGAATCTGAGAACAATAGACCACAATGTGAGAATAATTGCACAGAATCTGAGAACAAGAGACTGCAAAGTTTCAATAATGGATCAGAATCTGAGACAAGTAGACTGCAATGTTCTAATAATGGATCAGAATCTGAGATCAATAGACTGCAAAGTTTCAATACTGCATCAGAATCTGAGATAAAGAGACTGCAATGTTCCAATACTGGATCAGAATCTGAGACAAATAGACGGCAATGTTCCAATACTGGATCAGAATCTGAGAACAATAGACAGGGATGTTCCAATAAAGGATCAGAATTTGAGAGCGACAGACTGTGATGTTCCAATCGTTGATCAGAATCTGAACAATAGACTGTAATGTTCCAATACTGGATCAGAATCTGAGAACAATGGACCGGGATATTGCAATGATGGATCAGAATCTGAGATCAATAGACTCTATTGTTCCAATACTGGATCAGAATCTGAGAACAATGGGGCGGGATATTACAATGATGGATCAGAATCTGAGATCAATAGGCCGTAATGTTCCAACACTGGATCAGAATCTGAGAACAATGGACCGGGATATTCGAATGATGGATCAGAATCTGAGAACAATAGGCCGTAATGTTCCAATACTGGATGAGAGTCTGAGAACAATAGACTGCAATGTTTGAATACTGGATCGGACTCTGAGAACAATAGGCTGTAATGTTCCAATCATTTATCAGAATCTGAGAACAGTAGACTTCAATGTTCCAAGACTGGCTCAGATTTTGAGAACAATAGACTGTAATGTTCCAATACTGGATCAGAATGTGAGAACAATGGAACGGGATATTACAATCATGGATCAGAATCTGAGATCAATAGACGGTCATAGAACATAGAACATAGAAAGCCACAGCACAAACAGGCCCTTCGGCCCACAAGTTGCGCTGATCATATCCCTACCTCTAGGCCTATCTATCGCCCTCAATCCCATTAAATCCCATGTACTCATCCAGAAGTCTCTTAAAAGACCCCAAAGAGTTTGCCTCCACCACCACCGACGTCAGCCGATTCCACTCACCCACCACCGTCAGAGTGAAAAACTTACCCCTGACATCTCCTCTGTACCTACCCCCCAGCACCTTAAACCTGTGTCCTCCCGTAGAAACCATTTCAGCCCTTGGAAATAGCCTCTGAGAGTCGACCCTATCCAGACCTCTCAACATCTTGTAAACCTCTATCAGGTCACCTCTCATCCTTCGTCTCTCCAGGGAGAAGAGACCAAGCTCCCTCAACCTATCCTCATAAGGCATGCCCCCCAATCCAGGCAACATCCTTGTAAATCTCCTCTGCACCCTTTCAATGGCTTCAACATCTTTCCTGTAATGAGGTGACCAGAACTGCGCGCAGTACTCCAAGTGGGGTCTAACCAGGGTCCTATAAAGCTGCAGCATTATCTCCCGACTCCTAAACTCAATCCCTCGATTAATGAAGGCTAGTACGCCGTACGCCTTCTTGACCGCATCCTCCACCTGCGAGGCCGATTTAAGAGTCCTATGGACCCGGACCCCAAGGTCCTTCTGATCTTCTACACTGCTAAGAATGGTACCCTTCATATTATACTGCTGCTTCATCCCATTGGATCTGCCAAAATGGATCACTACACACTTATCCGGGTTGAAGCCCATCTGCCACTTCTCCGCCCAGTCTTGCATTCTATCTATGTCTCGCTGCAACTTCTGACATCCCTCCAAACTATCCACAACACCACCTACCTTGGTGTCGTCAGCAAACTTACCAACCCATCCCTCCACTTCCTCATCCAGGTCATTTATGAAAATGACAAACAGCAAGTGTCCCAGAACAGATCCCTGGGGCACTCCACTGGTCACTGACCTCCATGCAGAGAAAGACCCCTCCAAAGCCACTCTCTGCCTTCTCCAGGCAAGCCAGTTCTGGATCCACAAGGCAACAGCCCCTTGGATCCCATGCCCTCTCACTTTCTCAAGAAGTCTTGCATGGGGGACCTTATCGAACGCCTTGCTGAAGTCCATATAGACCACATCCACCGCTCTTCCTTCGCCAATGTGTTTGGTCACATTTTCAATGAACTCAACCAGGCTCGTAAGGCACGACCTGCCCTTGACAAAGCCGTGCTGACTACTTTTGATCATACTAAACTTCTCTCGATGATCATAAATCCTGTCTCTCAGGATCCTCTCCATCAACTTACCAACCACTGAGGTAAGACTCACCGGTCGGTAATTTCCCGGGCTGTCCCTGTTCCCTTTCTTGAATATAGGGACCACATCTGCAATCCTCCAATCCTCCGGAACCTCTCCCGTCTCCATCGACGATGCAAAGATCATCGCCAAAGGCTCCGCAATCTCCTCCCTCGCCTCCCACAGTAACCTGGGGTACATCCCATCCGGTCCCGGCGACTTACCAACCTTGATGCCATTCAATAGTTCCAACACATCCTCTTTCTTTATGTCCACATGCTCGATCCTTTCTGTCCACTGCAAACCAGCAGTACAACCACCCAGATCCCTTTCCACCGTGAATACCGAGGTAAAGTATTCATTAAGCACCTCCGCCATTTCTAACGGTTCCGCACAAACTTTTCCCCCTTCACCTTTTAAGGGTCCTTTGCCTTCACATCTCATCCTTTTACTCTTGACATATTTGTAGAAATCCTTGGGATTCTCCTTAATCTTACCCGCCAAGGTCTTCTCATGACCCCTTCTCGCTCTCCTAATTTCCTTCTTAAGCTCCTTCCTACATCCCGTATACTCCTCTAAATCCTTAACACCTCCTAGCTCTCTGAACCTTCTGTACGCCTCTCTTTTCTTATTCACCAGGTTCATCACAACCTTCGTGCACCACGGTTCCCGTACCCTACCAACACCCCCCTGTCTCATCGGAACGTTGTCATGCAGAGCTCCAGACAAACATTCCTTGAAAATCCTCCACTTTCCTTCGGTACTTTTCCCCAAGAATGCCTCCTTCCAATTTACCCGTCTAATTTCCTCCCTGATGACACTGTATTTCCCTTTACTCCAGAGAAACACTTTCCTAGCCTGCCTGATCCTATCTCTTTCTAATGCTATCGTGAAGGAGATAGAATTATGATCGCTATCCCCGAGATGCTCACCCACCGAGAGATCCTCCACCTGTCCAGGTTCATTAGCCAGCACCAGATCAAGTACAGCCTCTCCTCTAGTAGGCTTATCCACATACTGTGTCAGGAAACTCTCCTGGACACACCTAACAAACTCCTCTCCATCCAAACCCCTATCCCTAGGGATATTCCAATCTATGTTTGGGAAATTAAAATCTCCCATCACGACAACTCTGTTATTCCTACATCTCTCCAGGATCTGTTTCCCCATCTGCTCCTCAACATCTCTGTTACTATTGGGCGGCCTATAGAAAACACCCAGCAAAGTTACCGACCCCTTCCTGTTCCTAACCTCCACCCACAGAGACTCCGTAGTCAATCCCTCCACGGCGTCCACCTTCTCTACAGCCGTGACACTATCCCTGATCAACAGTGCCACTCCCCCCCCCCCCTCTCTTGCCTCCCTCCCTGTCCTTCCTGAAATATCTAAAACCCGGCACCTGAAGCACCCAGTACTGTCCCTGAGACATCCAAGTCTCCGTAATGGCCACCACATCACAATTCGAAGCAGCAATCCACGCTCTAAGCTCATCCACTTTATTCACTACACTCCTGGCATTAAAATAGACACATCTCAGACCTTCATCCTGAGCACTTCCCTTCTCCATCACTCGTCTAACCTCCCTCTTACCCTGTCTACATTCCTTATCTATTTGCGAGCTAACCTCCTCGCTCTCAGTCCCCTCATTTCGATTCCCTCCCCCCAACCTTTCTAGTTTAAAGTCTCTCCAGTAGCCTTAGCCAACCTTCCCGCCAGGATATTGGTCCCCCTGGGATTCAAGTGCCACCCGTCTTTTTTAAACAGGTCACACCTGCCCCTAAAGAGGTCCCAATGATCCAAGTACCCAAATCCTTGTCCCTTGCTCCAGTCCCTCAGCCACGCATTCATTCTCCACCGATTCCTGTTCTCACTCTCCCGCGGCACAGGCAGCAATCCCGAGATTACTACCTTTGCATTCCTCTTTCTCAGCTGTCTACCTAACTCCCTATATTCTCTTTTCATGACCCCTTCCCTCTCCCTACCTATGTCAGCAGTACCTATATGCATCACGACCTTCGGCTCCTCTCCCTCCCCCTTCAGGATTTCTGGGACTCGACCAGAGACATCCCGGACCCCTGCACCAGGGAGGCAAACCACCATCCGAGAGTCCCGTCTGTGTCCGCAAAAACGCCTATCTGACCCCCTCACCGTAGAGTCCCCAATTAGCACTACCCTCCTTTCCTTACCCTTTTGCACTACTGGGCCAGTTCTCCATATTCCATATTCTCCATATTCCATATTCTTCATATTCCAATTTTGGAGCAGAATCTGAGAACAATAGACTGCAATGTTCTAATCGTTGATCAGAATCTGAACAATAGACTGTAATGTTCCAATACTGGATCAGAATCTGAGAACAATGGACCGGAATGTTCCAATACTGGGTCAGAATCTGACAACAATAGACTGCAATGTTCCAATACTGGGCCAGAATCGGAGAATATTAGACTGTAATGTTCCAATACTGGTCCAAAGTCTGGGAACAATGGAAAGGGATTATCCAATAATGGATGAGAATCTGAGAACTACATCCTGTAGTGTTCCAATAATGGATGACAATGTGGGAACAATGGACCGGGATGCTCCAATAATGAATCAGATTATGAGAAAAATAGACTGCAATTTTCCAATAATGGATCAGAATCCGAGAACAATAATCCATCATGTTCCAATAATGGATGGCAATGTCGGAAAAATTGTCCGGGATGTTCTAATAACGGATCAGATTCTGAGAACAATCAACTGCAATGTTCCAATAATGGATCAGAATCTGAGAACAATAGACTGAAATGTTCCAACACTGGAACAAAATCTGAGAACAATACACTGTAATGTTCGAATACTGGATCAGAATCTGAGATCAATAGTCTGCAAAGTTCCAATAATGGATCAGAATATGAGAACAAGAGAGGGCAATATTCCAATACTGGATTGGAATGTGGGAACAATGGACCGGGATTTTCCAATACTGGACCAGAATCAGAGAAAAACGGACTGCATCGAACCATAGAAAATTACAGCTCAGAAACAGGCCTTTTGGCCCTTCTTGTCTGTGCCGAACCATTTTATGCCTAGTCCCACTGACCTGCACTTGGACCATATCCCTCCACACCCCTCTCATCCATGAACTCGCCAAGTTTTTCTTAAATGTTAAAAGTGACCCCGCATTTACCACTTTATCCGGCAGCTCATTCCACACTCCCACCACTCTCTGCGTGAAGAAGCCCCCCCTAATATACCCTTTAAACTTTTCTCCTTTCACCCTTAACCCATGCCCTCTGGTTCTTTTCTCCCCTAGCCTCAGCGGAAAAAGCCTGCTTGCATTCACTCTATCTATACCCAGCAAAATCTTGTACACCTCTATCAAATCTCCCCTCAATCTTCTACACTCCAGGGAATAAAGTCCCAACCTATTCAATCTCTCTCTGTAACTCAGCTTCTCAAGTCCCGGCAACATCCTTGTGAACCTTCTCTGCACTCTTGCAATCTTAGTTACATCCTTCCTGTAACTAGGTGACCAAAACTGTGCACAATACTCCAAATTCGGCCTCACCAATGCCTTATATAACCTTACCATAACACTCCAACTTTTATACTCGATACTCCGATTTATAAAGGCCAATGTACCAAAGGCACTCTTTACGACCCTATCCACCTGTGACGTCACTTTTAGGGAATTCTGTACCTGTATTTCCAGATCCCTCTGTTCAACTGCACTCTTCAGAGTCCTACCATTTACCGTGTACGTTCTTCTTTCGTTTGTCCTTCCAAAGTGCAATATCTCACACTTGTCTGCGTTAAATTCCATTTGCCATTTTTCAGCCCATTTTTCTAGTTGGTCGAAATCCCTCTGCAAGCTTTGAAAATCTTCCTCACTGTCCACTACACCTCCAATCTTTGTATCATCAGCAAACCTGCTGATCCAATTGACCACATTATCATCCAGATCATTGATATAGATGACAAACAACAATGGACCCAACACCGATCCCTGCGGCACATCACTAGTCACAGGCCTCCACTCAGAGAAGCAATCCTCCACAACCACTCTCTGGCTTCTTCCATTGATGTGGAGATGCCGGCGTTGGACTGGGGTAAACACAGTTAGAAGTTTTACTGTGTTTATCCCAGTCCAACGCCGGCATCTCCACATCATGACTACCATAGACACCGCAAACTGCCAGCTCCAAGTGGAGAGGATCTCCAAGAAGATCGCGCATATCGACACAGACATCAAGTTTCTACAAAGATGCAAGAAAGCAGACAAAATACCGAAAGGACTACGGATCACGAACCCACTCAGGTCAACCTATAACACAGACGACACTGAGAGACTTTGCTGTCGCACCTCTCTCACCCTCCTCAACCACCTCATACACCAACTCTACAGCAAACGCCGTAGCCTGGAAACCAAGATAGAGTCCATATTCTCAACTTGCACTCAGGATGCAGACCAGCTGCGAAACTCTGCCAAGCAGACGAGACAAAGGAACTACATCATCGACATGCACACCAAGAACAGGAAACTTGAGAAACTTGGCATCACCACCAGCAGCAACCAAGCCTCCCCCGGTACCACAGTAGAAAAAAGTACCACTGCAGGGAAGTCCATTGTCAACTTATCGGACCACACACTTCAACCAGATGAAATCGAAGTTCTCAGCCGAGGGCTTAATTTTTGCCCCACCACCAAAATAGACCCCATCAGTCTCGCAGCAGACATAGAGGAATTCATCAGGCGAATGAGGCTGAGGGAGTTCTTCCACAAACCCCAAGAGGCCAACAACGAACACAATGGGACAGCTAATGAACCGGAACAGCCGACAGAGAGATCCGCAGTGCATCCGAAGAGGAAAGAGTCGAATTGGACTCCTCCGGAAGGCCGCTGCCCTCGACTTGACATGTATGCCCAAGCCGTCAGGAGGTGCGTCAACACCAAATTCATCAGCCGCACTCACAAGACAGCCCCGAACATCACCCAAGCACAACGTAACGCCATCCACGCTCTCAAGACCAACCACAACATTGTCATCAAACCAGCAGACAAAGGAGGAGCCATCATCATACTGAACAGAACGGATTACTGCAAAGAAGTGTACCGACAACTAAACAACGAGGAACACTACAGACAGTTACTGACAGATCCGACCAAAGAACACACCCGTCAACTCAACACTGTGATCAAGACCTTTGATCCGGACCTTCAGAAGACCCTCCGTGCTCTCATAGAACATAGAACATAGAAAGCCACAGCACAAACAGGCCCTTCGGCCCACAAGTTGCGCCGATCACATCCCCACCTCTAGGCCTATCTATAGCCCTCAATCCCATTAAATCCCATGTACTCATCCAGAAGTCTCTTAAAAGACCCCAACGAGTTTGCCTCCACCACCACCGACGTCAGCCGATTCCACTCACCCACCACCCTCTGAGTGAAAAACTTACCCCTGACATCTCCTCTGTACCTACCCCCCAGCACCTTAAACCTGTGTCCTCTCGTAGCAACCATTTCAGCCCTTGGAAATAGCCTCTGAGAGTCTACCCTATCCAGACCTCTCAACATCTTGTAAACCTCTATCAGGTCACCACTCATCCTTCGTCTCTCCAGGGAGAAGAGACCATTGATGAAGACGAACATCTCGCCAAGGCCATCCCCACACCCCCACTTCTTGCCTTCAAACAATCGCACAACCTCAAACAGACCATTGTCCGCACCAAACTACCCAGCCATCAGGAGAACAGTGACCATGACACCACACAACCCTGCCACAGCAACCTCTGCAAGACGTGCCGGATCATCGACACAGATGCCATCATCTCACGTGAGAACACCATCCACCAGGTACACGGTACATACTCTTGCAACTCGGCCAACGTTGTCTACCTGATACGCTGCAAGAAAGGATGTCCCGAGGCATGGTACATTGGGGAAACTATGCAGATGCTGCGACAACGGATGAATGAACACCGCTCGACAATCACCAGGCAAGACTGTTCTCTTCCTGTTGGGGAGCACTTCAGCGGTCACGGGCATTCAGCCTCTGATATTCGGGTAAGCGTTCTCCAAGGCGACCTTTGCGACACACACGGCGCAGAGTCGCTGAGCAGAAACTGATAGCCAAGTTCCGCACACACGAGGACGGCCTCAACCGGGATATTGGGTTCATGGCACACTATTTGTAACCCCCACAGAGTTTCACTGACTGTCTTGTCTGGAGACAATACACATCTTTTTAGCCTGTCTTGATGCTCTCTCCACTCACATTGTTTTGTTTCTTAAAGACTTGATTAGTTGTAAGTATTCGCATTCCAACCATTATTCGTGTAAATTGAGTTTGTGTCTTTATATGCTCTGTTTGTGAACAGAATTCCCACTCACCTGAAGAAGGGGCTTGCAGCTCCGAAAGCTTGTGTGGCTTTTGCTACCAAATAAACCTGTTGGACTTTAACCTGGTGTTGTTAAACTTCTTACTGTGGTTATTCCATTGAGCCAGTGTCTTCGCCAATTTACTACGTCCCCATGTATACCTAGCGACTGAACCTTCCTAACTAACCTCCCATGAGGGACCTTGTCAAAGGCCTTGCTGCAATCCAAGTAGACAACATCCACCGCCTTCCCTTCATCCACTTTCCTGGTAACCTCCTCGAAAAACTCTAATAGATTGGTCAAACATGACCTACCACGCACAAAGTCATGTTGACTCTCCCTAATAAGTCCCTGTCTATCCAAATATTTGTAGATCCTATCCCTTATCACACGTTCCAATAACTTGCCCACCACTGGCGTCAAACTTACTGGCCGATAATTTCCCGGATTTCTTTTGGAACCTTTTTTAAACAACGGAACGACATGAGCCACCCTCCAATCATCCGGCACCTCCCCCGTGAATACTGACATTTTAAATATGTCTGCCAGGGCCCCTGCAAGTTCAACACTAGCTTCCCTCAAGGTCCGTGGGAATACCCTGTCCGGTCCTGGGGATTTATCCACTCTGATTTGCCTCAAGGCAGCGAGCACCTCCTCCCCTTTAATCTGTAAAGGTTCCATGGCCTCCCTACCAGTTTGCCCTCGTTCCGTAGACTCCATGCCCGTTTCCTCAGTAAATACGGATGAAAAAAAACCATTTAGTATCTCCCCCATCTCTTCTGGTTCCATACACAGTCGACCACTCTGGTCTTCAAGAGGACCAATTTTATCCCTCACTATCCTTTTGCTCCTAACATACCTATAGAAGCTCTTTGGATTTTCCTTCACTCTGTCTGCCAAAGCAACCTCATGTCTTCTTTTAGCCCTCCTGATTTCCCTCTTAAGTAGCTTCTTGCACTTTTTATACTCCTCGAGCATCTGATCTGTTCCTTGCTGCCTGTACATTTGATACAACTCTCTCTTCCTCTTAATCAGTGTTACAATCTCCCTCGACAACCAAGGTTCCTTATTCCTATTTACTTTGCCTTTCATCCTGACAGGAACATACAAACTCTGCACTCTCAAAATTTCTCCTTTGAGGGCCTCCCCCTTTCCATTTACATCCTTACCAGAGAACAGCCTGTGCCAATCCACACTTCCCAGATCCCTTCTCATTTCATCAAATTTGGCCTTTTTCCAGTTCAGAACTTCAACCCGAGGACCAGATCTATCCTTATCCACGATCAGGTTGAAACTAATGGCATTATGATCACTGGATCCAAAGTGTTCCCTCACACTCACATCCATCACCTGCCCTAACTCATTTCCCAATAGGAGATCCAATATTGCATCCTCTCTAGTTGGCACCTCTATATACTGATGTAGAAAATTTTCCTGAACACATTTTACAAACTCTACCCCGTCTAAACCTTTAACAGTATGCGAGTCCCAATCTATATGTGGAAAATTAAAATCCCCTACTTTCACAACTTTGTGTTTCTTGCAGTTGTCAGCTATCTCTCCGCTGATTTGCTCCTCCAATTCTCGCTGACTATTGGGTGGTCTATAATACAAGTCCATTAATGTGGTCATACCTTTCCTGTTTCTCAGCTCCACCCATAGGGCCTCTGTAGACAAGCTCCCTAATATATCCTGCCTGAGTAGCGCTGTAACATTTTCCCTGACCAACAATGCAACCCCCCACCTTTTATCCCTCTGCCTCTATCCCGCCTGAAACATTGGAACCCTGGAACATTGAGCTGCCAGTCCTGCCCCTCCTGTAGCCAAGTTTCACTAATGGCTATAATGTCATATTTCCACGTGTCTATCCACGCCTTCAGCTCATCCGCCTTCCCCACAATACTCCTGGCATTGAAATAGACAAACATCTAAAAATTATTTCCACCACACTCTACCCTTCCATTTGTGACTTGCAATGTTCCAATACTTGATCAGAATCTGAGAACAGTAGGCTGCAAAGTTCCAATAATGGATCAGAATCTGAGAACAAGAGACGGCAATGTTCCAATACTGGATTGGAATGTGGGAACAATGGACCGGGATTTTACAATACTGGACCAGAATCAGAGAACAATGGACTGCAATGTTCCAATACTGGATCAGAATCTAAGAACAATCGACTGTAATGTTCCATTATGGAACAGAATCTGGGAACAATACACTGTAATGTTCCAATACTGGATTAGAATCTGAGAACAATACTCTGTAATGTTCCATTATGGATCAGAATCTGGGAACAATAGGCTATCATGTTACAAAAGTGGATCAGAATCGGAGAACAATAGAAATGGATGTTCCATTAATGGATCAGAATCTGAGAACAATACACTGTAATGTTCCATTATGGATCAGAATCTGGGAACAATAGAAATGGATGTTCCATTAATGGATCTGAATCTTAGAACAATACACTGTAATGTTCTATACTGGATCAGAATCTAAGAACAATACAGTGTAATGTTTCCATTACGGATCAGAATCTGGGAACAATAGGCTGCCATGTTCCAAAAGCGGATCAGAATCTGAAAACTATAGGCTGTAATATTCCAATACTGGATCAGAATCTGAGATCAAGAGACTGCAAAGTTTCAATACTGCATCAGACTCTGAGAACAAGAGACTGGAATGTTGCACGAAAGGATCACAATCTGAGAACAATACTCTGTAATGTTCCAAGACCGGATCAGATACTGAAAACTATAGGCTGTAATGTTCAAATACTGGAGTAGAATCTGGGAACAATAGAAACATAGAAACATAGAAACCCGACAGTGCAGAAGGAGGCCATTCGGCCCATCGAGTCTGCACCGACCACAATCCCACCCAGGCCCTACCCTCACATATTTACCCGCTAATCCCTCTAACCTACGCATGTCAGGGGCAATTTTAACCTGGCCAATCAACCTAACCCGCACATCTTTGGAATGTGGGAGGAAACCGGAGCACCCGGAGGAAACCCACGCAGACACGAGGAGAATGTGCAAACTCCACACAGACAGTAAACTGGGATTTTACAAGACTGGCTCAGAATCTGAGAAAATTCGACTGCAATGTTCCAATACTGGGTCAGACCCTGAGACCAATAGACTGCACTGTTCCAATAAAGGATCAAAATCTGTGAACAACAGACTGCAGAGTTAGAATAATTGAACAGAATCTGAAAACAATAGACAGTAATGTTCCAATAATGGATCAGAATCTGAGATCAATCGACTGCAATGTTCCAATACTGGATCAGAATCTGAGAACAATGGACTACTATGTTCCAATACTGGATCAGAATTTGAGAATAACAGACTGCAATGTTCCAATCATTGATCAGAATCTGAACAATAGACTGTAATGTTCCAATACTGGATCGGAACCTGAGATCAATGGACTGCACAGTTTCAATACTGGATCAGAATCTGAGAGCAATAGACTGTAATGTTCCAATAAAGGATCATAATCTGAGAACAGGAGAGTGCAATGTTAGGATAATTGAACAGAATCCGAAAACAATAGACTGCAGTGTTCAACACTGATCAGAATCTGAGAACAATAGACTGTAATGTTCCAATAAAGGATCAGAATTTGAGAACAACAGACTGTAATGTTCCAATCATTGTTCAGAATCTGAAAAATAGACTGTAATGTTCCAATACTGGATCAGAACATGAGAACAATGGGGCGGGATATTACAATGATGGATCAAAATCTGAGATCAATGAACTGTAAAGTTCCGATACTGGATCAGAATGTGAGAAAAAGAGATTACAATGTTCCAATAAAGGATTAGAATTTGAGAACAACCGACTGTAATGTTCAAATCATTGATCAGAATCTGAACAATAGACTGTAATGTTCCAATACTGAATCAGAATCTGAGAATAATGGACGGGGATATTACAATGATGAATCAGAATCTGAGATCAATCGACTGTAATGTTCCAATAGTGGATCAGAATCTGAGAACAAAAGACGGCAATGTTGCAACACTGGATTGGAATGCGGGAACAATGGACCGGCTGTTCCTATAATGGATCAGAAACTGAGAACAATAGACTGCAATGTTCCAATAATGGATAAGAACCTGAGATCAATAGACTGCAAAGTTTCAATACTGGATCAGAATCTGAGAAAAAGAGACTGCATAGTTCAAATACTGGATCAGAATGTGGGAACAATGGTCCGGGTTGTTCCTATAATGGATCAGAAACTGAGAAAAATAGACGGCAATGTTCCAATATTGGATCAGAATCTGAGAACAATAGGCTCGAATGTTCCAATGAAGGGTCATCATCTGAGAACAATAGACTGCAATGTAAGAATAATTTAACAGAATCCGAAAACAATAGACTGCAATGTTCCAATAATGGATCAGCATTTGAGAACAACAGACTGGAATGTTCCAATCATTGATCAGAATCTGAAAAATAGACTGTAATGTTCCAATACTGGATCAGAACCTGAGAACAATGGGGCGGACTATTACAATGATGGACCAGAATCTGAGATCAATGAACTGTAAAGTTCCGATACTGGATCAGAATGTGAGAAAAAGAGATTACAATGTTCCAATAAAGGATTAGAATTTGAGAACAACCGACTGTAATGTTCAAATCATTGATCAGAATCTGAACAATAGACTGCAATGTTCCAATACTGGAACAGAACCTGAGAACAATAGACTGTAATGTTCCAATAAAGGATCAAAATTTGAGAACAACACTGTAATGTTCCAATCATTGATCAGAATCTGAACAATAGACTGTAATGTTCCAATACTGGATCAGAATTTGAGAACAATAGACTGCAATGTTTCAAAACTGGATCAGAATCTGCGAACAACAGACGGCAAGGATCCAGTACTGGTTCAGAATCTGATAACAAGAGATTGCAATGTTCCAATACTGGATCAGAATCTGAGAACAATAGACTGAAATGATGGAATAATTGCACAGAATCTGAGAATAGTAGACTGCAATGTTCCAATAATGGACCAGAATGAGGGAACAATGGTCCGGGCTGTTCCTATAATGGATCAGAATCTGAGAAAAATAGACTGCAATGTTCCACTATGGATCAGAATCTGGGAACAATAGATTGCAATGGTCCAATACTGGATCGGCATCTGAGAACAATAGACTGTAATTTTCCAATACTGGTTCAGAATCTGAGATAAATAGACTGTCATGTTCCAATAATGGATCAGAAGCTGGAAACAATGGCCCGGGATGTTCCAATAATGGATAAGATTCTAAGAACAATAAACGGTAATGTTTCAATAAAGGATCAGAATTTGAGAACAGCAGACTGTGATGTTCCCATCGTTGATCAGAATCTGAACAATAGGCCGTAATGTTCCAATGCTCGATCAGAATCTGGGAACAATAGGCTCTATTGTTCCAGTACTGGATCAGAATCTGAGAACAATAGACTGCAAAGTTCGAATCCTGGATCGGACTCCGAGAACAATAGGCTGTAATGTTCCAATCATTGATCCGAATCTGAGAATAGTAGACTTCAATACTGGATCAGAATCTGAGAACAGTGGACCGGATATTACAATGATCGATCAGAATCTGAGATCAATAGACAGTCATGTTCCAATACTGGAGCAGAATTTGAGAACAACAGACTCCAATGTTCCAACCGTTGATCAGAATCTGAACAATAGACTGTCCTGTTACAATACTGGATCAGAATCTGATAACAGTGTACCTGAATATTACAATGATGGATCAGACTGTAATGTTCTAATAAAGGATCAGATTCTGAGAACAATCGACTGCAATGTTTCAATACTGGATCAGATTCTGAGGGCAATAGACTGTAAAGTCGCAGACCTCCAGCCGGAAAAAAGACCCTTCGACTGCTACCCTCTGTCTCCTGTGGCCAAGATGTGGAGATGCTGGCGTTGGACTGCAGTAAAAACAGTAAGAAGTTTAACAACACCAGGTTAAAGTCCAACAGGTTTATTTGGTAGCAAAAGCCACAAACGCTTTCGGAGCCCTCACCTGAGGAAATGGCTTGGAGCTTCGAAAGCTTGTGTGGCTTTTGCTGCCAAATAAACTGTTGGACATTAACCTGGTGTTGTTAAACTTCTTCCTGTGGCCAAGCCAGTTCTCTACCCATCTAGCCACCTCTCCTTGGATCCCCTGAGCCTTAACCTTCTTAACTAACCTGCCATGAGGGACTTTGTCAAATGCCTTACTGAAATCCATATAGACGACATCCACAGCCCTTCCTTCGTCAACTGTTTTTGTCACTTCCTCAAAAAACTCCACCAATTTTGTAAGGCACGACCTCCCTCTTACAAATACTGGATCAGACTCTGAGAACAATAGACTGTAAAGTTGCACTAAAGGATCATAATCTGAGTAAAATACACTGCAATGTTCGAATAATGGATCGGACTCTGAGAAAAATAGGCTGTAATGTTCCAATCCTGGATCAGAATCTGAGAACAATAGACAGTAATGTTCCAATGCTGGATCAGAAACTGAGAACAATAGACTGTAATTTTCCAATACTGGTTCAGAATCTGAGACAAATACACTGCAATTTTCCAAAAATGGATCAGAATCAGAACAATAGACTGGAATGTTCCAATAACGGATCAGAAGTTGGAAACAATGGACCGGGATGTTCCAATAATGGATAAGATTCTAAGAACCATACACTGCAATGTTCCAATACTGGTTCAGAACCTGAGAACAGTAGACTGCAATGTTCCAATAATTGATCAGAATCTGAGAACTATAGGCTGTAATGTTCCAATACGAATTAGAATCTGGGAACCAATGACTGGGATGTTACAATACTTGGATCAGAATCTGAGAACAATAGAATGTAATATTCCAAAACTGCATCAGAATCTGAGAACAATACACAGTATTGTTCCAGTACTGGATCAGAATCTGAGAACAACAGACCGGGATGTTCCAATAATGGATCAGATTCTGAGAACAGTAGGCTGCAATGTTCCAATAATGGATCAGAATCTGAGAACAATGGACTGTAATGTTCAATCGAGCATCATACTCTGAGAACAATAGTCTGCAATTTTAGAATAATTGAACAGAATCTGAGAGCAATAGACTGTAATGTTCCAATAGTGAATCCGAATCTGAGATCAATAGACTGCCAAGATTCAATACTGGATCAGAATCTGAGAAGAAGAGATTACAATGTTCCAAAACTGGATCAGAATCTGAGAACAATAGACTGTACTTCTCCCATAAAGGATCAGAATTTGAAAACAACAGACTGTAATGTTCCAATCGTTGATCAGAATCTGAACAATAGACTGCAATGTTCCAATATTGGATCAGAATCTGAGAACAATGGACTGGGATATTACAATGATGAATCAGAATCTGAGATCTTTAGACTGTAATGTTCCAATATTGGATCAGATTCTGAGAACAATAGACTGTAATGTTCTAATACAGGATCAGAATCTGAGAACAATAGACTGCAATGTTCCCATAATGTATCAGAATCTGAAAACGATAGACTGTAATGTTCCAATACTGGATCAGGATCTGGGAATAATAGAACGGGATGTTACAATACTGGATCAGAATCTGACAACAATAGACTGTAATGTTAGAACATGAGAACATAAGAAATAGGAGCAGGAGTAGGCCATCTAGCCCCTCAAGCCTGCTCCGCCATTCAATAAAATCATGGCTGATCTGATAGTGGGTTTAGTTCCACTTACCCGTCCGCTCCCCATAACCCTTAATTCCCTTAATGGTTAAAAATCTATCTATCTGTGACTTAAACACATTTAACGAGGTCGCCACGAATTCTTCATTGGGCAGAGAATTCCAAAGATTCACTCCGCTCTGGGAGAAGAAGTTCCTCCTCAACTCTGTTCTAAATTGACTCCCCCATATTTTGAGGCTATGCCCCCAAGTTCTTGTTTCCATTGGAAGTGGAAAAAACCTCGCTTCTTCTACCCTGGCTAGCCCCTTCATTATCTTATATGTATCTAAAAGATCTCCCTTCAAGCTTCTAAACTCTAATGAGTACAGGCCCAGTCTACTCAACCTCTCCTCATAAGCTGACCCCCTCATCTCCGGAATCGACCTGGTGAACCTTCTCTGTCCCCCCTCCAAAGCTAATATATCCTTTCTTAAATAAGGGGACCAAAACTGCACACAGTACTCTAGGTGCGGCCTCTCCAGTACCCTGTACAGTTGCAGCATGACATCCCTGCTTTTATACTCCATCCCTCACGCGATGAAGGCCAACATTCCATTTGCCTTCTTGATCACCTGCTGCACCTGCAAACTGAGTTTTTGTGATTCATGCACAAGGACCCCCAGGTCCCTCTGCACAGTAGCACGTTGTAATTTTTCACCGTTTAAATAAGAGTCCATTTTACTAGTATTCCTCCCAAAGTGGATAACCTCACACTTACTAACGTTATACTCCATCTGCCAGATCCTTGCCCACTCACTTAGGAGTAGGCAATCTAGCCCCTCAATTCACAACAGACTGTAATGTTCCAATCGTTGATCAGAATCTGAACAATAGACTGCAATGTTCCAATATTGGATCAGAATCTGAGAACAATGGACTGGGATATTACAATGATGAATCAGAATCTGAGATCTTTAGACTGTAATGTTCCAATATTGGATCAGATTCTGAGAACAATAGACTGTAATGTTCTAATACAGGATCAGAATCTGAGAACAATAGACTGCAATGTTCCCAAATCTCCAAATCTCTCTGCAGTCTCTCTTTGTCCTCCACGCAATTTGCTTTCCCACTCATCTTTGTGTCATCCGCAAACTTTGTTACCCTACACTCGCTCCCCTCCTCCAGATCGTCTATGTATATGGTAAATAGTTGAGGCCCCAGCACCGATCCCCGCGGCGCGCCACTAGTCACTGATTGCCAAGCGGAAAAGAAACCATTTATCCCGACTCGCTGCTTTCTGTTAGATAGCCAATCCTCAATCCACGCTAACACTTTACCCCCAACTCCGTGTACCTTTATCTTATGCAGCAACCTTTTGTGAGGCACCTGATCGAATGCCTTCTGGAAATCTATTTACACAACATCCACTGGTTCCCCTCTGTCAACTGCACTCGTCGTATCCTCAAACAATTCCAGTAAATTAGTCAAACATGGCTTTCCCTTCAAGAATCCATGCTGCGTCTGCTTGATTGAACGATTCTTTTCCAGGTGTCCTGTTATTTCTTCCTTAATGATAGATTCCAGCATTTTCCGAACTACGGATGTTAAGCAAACCGGCCTGTAGTTACCTGCCTTTTGTCTACCTCCTTTTTTAAACATTCGCTGTTTTCCAATCAGCTGGCACCTCCCCAGAGTCCAGTGAATTTTGAAAAATTACAACTAATGAATTTGCTATTACTTCTGCCGTTTCTTTTAGTACCCTGGGATCCATTCCATCCGGACCAGGGGACTTGTCTACCTCTAGTTCCATTAGCCTACCTCTTTAGTAATAGTGATCATTTTAAGGTCCTCATCCCCGACAGTTCCGAGTAAGGGCAGAAGTTGTTTTTTGTAGTTTAGTTAGGGCATCATGATCGGTATAGGTTTGGAGGGCCGAAGGGCCTGTTCCTGTGCTGTACTTTCCTTTGTTCTTTGTTGATTATTGACTACCTTGGATGACACCCTCAGGATGTAGTCTCCTTTACTGACAACTTTGCTTATATTATCATCAAAATGGTCTCACGAATGGACCCTGAGGAAGGGTCACGCAGATGTGAAACATTGGCTCTATTCTCTCTCCACAGATACTGTCAGACCTGCTGAGATCTCCCAGCATTTTCTGTTTCTGTATTCATTTACTGACTCCATTTGCTTTCATTCCCACGCAGCGTTCTCCTGTTCAGTTGACATGTAAATGTTGAAATGTTCAGCAAACTGCTGGTTAATTCCGGGAAATATTAAGGCAAGTCCCCGAAAAATACATCATTCCTCAATCCATCTCGCGCCAGCTCCCCCATCCTTTAAGTCTCTCCTATACATTGCAACAACCCTTTCTTCATCCTCGCCAAGAGTATCGTCACCTTGGCTCATTCCTCTGCCAGGTCACAAGCTCCGCATGAAGCCAAGAGCCAGAGAACCAGTTGGGAGCAGCACACTTGTTTATAAAGCGAGAATTCACAATACAGGAGACGCTGAGGTTGAGAATTTACCATAATGTGGACGTTCCAGAGCATCATCCTTCTGTTTGGATTGCTGGATACAGTCATGGGGGAGGAGGGAATTCGAGGGCCGAAGGGCCTGTTCCGGTGCTGTACTTTCCTTTGTTCTTTGCATGTATGGGTGGCATGGTGGCACAATGGTTAACACTGCTGCCTCACAGCGCCAGAGACCCGGGTTTGATCCCCGGTTTGGGTCACAGCCTGTGCACAGTCTGCATGTTCTGCACGTGTCTGCATGGGTTTCCTCCGGGTGCTCCGGTTTCCTCCCACAGATCAGAAGACGTGCTGTTTAGTTGCATTGATCATGCTGAATCCTCCCTCAGTGTACCCGAACAGGCGCCGGAGTGTGTCAACTAGGAGATTATCACAGCAACTTCATTGCACTGTTAATGTGAGCCTACTTGTTACATGAATAAATAAGCTTTAGAAACTTGATCAGCGCTGTGTGAAAAGCAGAGAATGCCTGTCTTACACCATTGTATCAGTCACATTCTCAAAGGGGCCACACATTCAAAAAGAAATCCAAGCACCTCATGCTAAACAGTAACTTGTGGGCAGGAAATGCAGCCTTGGCACAGTCACCATCTCGTACCAGGACTACATTTATAATGAAATGAAATATGAGCTTTACTAAAAATTGTACATCTTTTACTGAAAACGAAACAGTCCAGTGACTAAGCTGGGGCATCATAGTCTGCTGCACAGATTGGCAACAGGGCTCCCCTCAGCACCCCTCGTGCTGATGTTGCTGTTATTGCTTTCATCAGAGGGCATGGAACAAGTAACATCTGACTCGATAATTCATGGAAGCCGAAAGTATAGAACACAACTGCATTCTTTGTCAGAAAGGCGCCTGGATTGAGCTTTGCACCATGGGGATAAAGCTGCCTCACAGCGCCAGGGATCCTCGGGTCATTGTCTGTGTGGAGACCGCACATTCTCCCCGTGTCTGCATGGGTTTCCTCCGGGTGCTCCACTTTCCTCCCACAGTCCAAAGATGTGCAGGTTAGATGCATTGGCCGTGCTAAAAATTGCCCGTTATTGTCAGGGAGACTATCAGGGTGGATGCGTGGGGTTACGGAAATAGGGCCTGGGTGGGATTGTGGTCAGTTCGGACTCATCATAAATTGTATCACAGAAACCCAACAGTGCGAAAGAGGCCATTCGGCCCATCGAGTCTGCACCAACAACAACCCCACCCAGGCCCTATCCCCATAACCCCACATAATTACCCCACCAACACCTCGAACCGACACATTCCGGGACACGAAGGGGAAATTTAGCCTATAATTCACCCCACTGACAGCCTGAATAAATTGCAATTATATTGTATCTTTAATGTAATGAAACAGACCGGAATGAAAAACATGAAACTTATTTCTGAACTGAATTTCTCATCACAATGAAACACTATTTTCATTGAAAATTGGGGATGAAGTGGAAATGATCGAGAGCTTCAGGTTTCTAGGTGTCCAGATCACCAACAACCTTCCCTGCTCCCCCCACACCGATGCAAAAGTTAAGAAAACCCACCGGTGCCTCTACTTTCTCAGGAGGCTAACGAAATTGGCATGTCAGCTAAGACTCTCACCAACTTTTACAGATGAACCATAGAAAGCATTCTTTCTGGTTGTATCACAGCTTGGTATGGCTTCTGCTCTGTCCAAGGCTGCAAGAAACTATAAAGGGTTGTGAACGAAGCCTAGTCCATCACTCAAACCAGCCTCCCACCCATTGACTCTGTCTACACTTCCCACGCCTCGGGAAAAGCAGCCGGCATAATCATGGACCCCACACACCCCGGACATTCTCTCTTCCAACTTCTTTCATCGGGAAAAAGATACAAAAGTCTGGGGTCACGTACCAACCGACTCAAGAACAGCTTCTTCCCTGCTGCTGTCAGACTTTTGAATGAACCTACCTTATATTAAGGTAGCCCTACATAATATGTAATATATATATTATATAATACTTTATTATTATGTGAAGTTGATCCTTCTCTACACCCGAGCCATGACTGTAACACTACATTCTGCACTCTCTCCTTTCCTTCTCTATGAACGGTATGCTTTGTCCGTGGAGCGCGCAAGAAACAATGTCTTTCACTGTATACTAACACATGTGACAATAATAAATCAAATCAAATCCAATCATTGCTCCTTCTCAGCGCCAGCATTGCAGTGTGTTGTTTGTTTTCTCACCTGTAATTGATTACTCTAATAGGTTGCTCTGCCGAGTCTCAGGAGTGTTTCTGCTGTGTATTAAAGAGAAGACCTTCAGTGTGAGACCTCAGTAAATGGCCATGGTTTATGCCATAGGCAGACACCATCGCTTCTCTCAGAAAACACAGTGATCCACTGTCGGTCAAGCTGGAGCCAGTTACTATCCTATTCTCGCTGCCATTGGAGTTCCTGGTAGGTGATTGCAACCGATTAAAATATATTTATTCATGACACAAGCGGGCTTACATTAACACTACAATGAAGTAACTGTGAAAATCCCCTAGTCACCACACTCCGGTTCCTGTTCGGGTACACTGAGGGATAATTTAGCATGGCCAATGCACCTGACCAGCACGTCTTTCAGACTGTGGGAGGAAACCAGAGGAAACCCATGCAGACATGGGGAGAACATGCAGACTCCACACAGGCAGTGACACAAGCCGGGAACCGAACCCGGGTCCCTCGCTCTCTGAGGCATTCGTGCTAACCACTCTGTCACCGCTACACCCTAAATAGATTGGACATAACGTCTGCTATGAGGAAGCTTCCTCCCACCACCTCCTAACTTTGGAGAGAGTGAAGTTGCTTCCCCGCAGCAGAATACCTGGGCTGGTGGAACGGCAGTGGTTCCCTCCTGACCAGAGGGACGGCTCACGGGACCACAGACGCGACCAGCGTCTGTTGCTGCTGAGGTGTGATGAGGGGTTGCCAGCGATTCCTCGTTGCTGGAATATTATTGTTCAACTTTGTCAATCGGGGTATAAATTACAAAAACGTAGAGGTCATGATGGAGTTGTATAGAGCGTTGGTTTGGCCACAGCTGGAGTACTGTGTGCAGTTCTGGTCGACACATTATAGGAAGGATGTGATTGCACTGGAGGTGATGCAGGGGAGATTCGCCAAGATGCTGCCTGGGACGGAACATTTAAGGAATGAAGAGAGGTTGGATAGGTTTGGTTTGTTCTCTCTGGAGCAGAGAAGACTGAGGGGTGACCTGATCGAGGTGTACAAGATTATGAAGGACATGGACAGGGTGGAGAGGGAGCAGCTGTTCACCTGAGCTGAAGGGTCAGTTACGAGGAGGCAAAATTTAAAAATGAGGTGTGGGGCATTTAGGTGGTATATTATGGACAGTCTTATTAAAATTCCAGTTGGTGAGAATAGTCTTATAAGCACTTTCATAGAATCATAGAATCCCTGCAGTGCACAAGGAGGTTAGTTGGCCCATCAAGTCCGCACTGACCACATTCCCACCCAGGCCCTATCCCCATAACCCCACATATTTACCCTGCTACCCCCCTGCTAATTTCTTGTCAAAAATCTCTTACAGATGTTGATCGATCAAATTCCAGAAATAATACTCAAGGCAAAACTGCGATCACAATATTCAAGGCAAACCACATGAATTCTGACACTCTTCCACTGCACTGTGGAAATCCAAAATATTCAGAAACAGGGGTGTATTTTGAAACATAAATTTTTCTTGGTTTCTGGAAGGACACTTCAAGTTTTACAACTTCACTCAGCAGAGTGCTAGTCACAGAATATCTCGTCACACAGCCTATATCGAGTCACAGAGCAATACAGCATGGAAACAGGCCCTTCGGCCCAAACAGTCCATGCTGACCATGGTGCCCTCCCAGTTGGTCCCAATTGCCCGCGTTCGGTCCTTATCCCTCTAATCCTTTCCCTCTATCCAAATGCTTTTTAAATGTTGGTACTGAACTTGCCTCAACCACTTTCTCCGGCAGCTCATTCCATACACACACCACCCTCTGCGTGAAGAAGCTGCCCCTCAGGTCCGTTTGAAATCTTTCCCCTCTCACCTATATATATAATCATATAACTCAGCTCAGTGACTTTCCTTACATTTCCTCCTTCCCTCCCATCCCCCATTTCATTGTGTCTCGCACCTCTTTGAACTCCACTGTTCCAAGATATTAAGATCGTCCAGTTTCGATCAGGAATGGCTGCCTCCCACTTCGGGTCAAACAAAATGTACTAAGGTCCCCTCATTACTGATGAAACCTTTCCAAGTGATAAGAATCTTTTTATCTATGATTCTATGAAAATCCCGCAGAGTATCTGGAGTATTGTGTCCAGTTTTGGTCTCTTTATTTGAGGAAGGATGTTGCTGCATTGGAGGCAGTTCAGAGGAGGTTCACCAGCTTGATTCTGGGGGTGAGAGGATTGACGTATGAGGAGAGATTAATCACTTTGGGCTTGTACTCACTGGAGTTCAGAGGGATGAGAGGGGATCTGATGGAGGTATATAAAATTTTAAACGGGATTGATAAAGTAACTGTAGACCAAATGTTTCCTCTTATGGGGCAATCTCGAACAAGAGGTCACAGGGTACAGGTTGAGAGGCGATAGATTTAAAACTGAGATGAGGAGGAACTACTTCTCGCAGAGGGTGGTGAGTTTGTGGCACTCGCTGCCCCATCGCGCGGGGGAGTCTGAATCATTGAATGGTTTCAGGAAGGAGATGGATATATTTCTAATAAAAAAGGGATTAGGGGATATGGGGAACAGGTGGGGAGGTGGATTTGAGACCAGGGAGAGATCAGCCATGATCTGATTGAATGACGGATCAGGCTCGAAGGGCTGAATTTGCCGACTTCTGCTCTTAATTCCTGTTCCGATGTTATCGAGTCTTTGAGGTTTACAGCATGGAAACAGGCCCTTCGGCCCAACCTGTCCGTGCCGCCCAGTTTTTACCTTTAAGCTCGTCCCAATTGCTCACATTTGGCCCATGTCTCTCTATACCCATCGTATCCATGTAACTGACTAAACGCTTTTTAATGTAGAAAATTGTACCCCCCTCTCCTACTGCCTCTGGCAGCTTGTTCCAGACACTCACCACACTCTATGTGAAAGACTTCCCCCTCTGGACCCTTCTGAATCTTTATTTTGAGGATTCTGTATTCTGCATCTGTTTTCACAGTGGAACACATCATTTCCATAGCGGGAATAGAGGATAACCAATGGACTTACTCATAAGAGCAAGGAGCTCTCAATATCTGGAGTGGAAGTATAAGTAGAAGTCGAGGGATTTAAACCATATAACATCGCCAAAACTTAAAGCCGACTTTCGTGCTCTGAAATAGATAACTGCTGATATAGTAAATGTGCTGTTTTTATTAGTGTCACAATAGGCTTACATTAACACTGCAATGTAGTTACTGTGAAAATCCCCTAGTCCCCACACTCCAGTGCCTGTTTGGGTACACAGAGGGAGAATTTAACATGGCCAATGCACCTAACCAGCACGTCTTTCAGACTGTGGGAGAAAACGGGGGCACCCGGAGGAAACCCATGCAGACACGGAGAGAACATGCAGATCCGCACAGACAGTGATCCAAGCCAGGAATCGAACCCGGGTCCCTGGCACTGTGAGGCAGCAGTGCTCACCACTGTACCACCGTGCTGCCCATTTCAGTTCACCTCTCAAAGAACAAAGAACAGTACAGCACAGGAACAGGCCCTTCGGCCCTCCAAGCCTGCGCCGATCATAATGCCTGCCTAAACTAAAACCGTATGCACTTACAGAATCCGTATCCTTCCATTCCCATTCTATTCATGTATTCATCGAGATGCCCCTTAAATGCCGCTATCGTCCCTGCTCCCACCCCCTCCTCGGGCAGCGCGTTCCAGCCATTCACCACCCTCTGTGTAAAAAACTTGCCTCACAGATCTCCTCTGATCTTTTCCCCACGAACCTTTAACCTATGGCCCCTAGTACTTGACTTTTCTACCCTAGGAAAGAGCCTCTGACTATCCACTCTGCCTATGCCACCCTTGGACAAGGTGTGGAGACAATATTTACAAATCACTGCAGCCTGTAGGGAGATTGAACTCACATCATTGGTAGTATACTGAATCATACCCTTGTCATGCAGGCAAGTGAGTTCACCGCCCTACACGATGGGGCCAGTTGATGTCATAGATTTGGATTACAACAATCCCATAGCATGCAGCACAAAGAGTCGAGGTGTCCGATTGTGGCTCAGGTTGTCAGCCTGGATTGGATAGATAATTCGTCAGCAGGCACGGAACAGTGAGTCGGGATACTGAAGCACATTCAGGCTGGTTGGCTGTAACTTATGAAATATTGCAAAAATTTGTATTGGGGATGTAGCTGTTTATGTTTTTTTTATTATTTGTTCGTGGTACACGGGCGTCGCTGGCTGGGCCAACATTTATTGCCCATCCCTACTTGCCCGAGGGCAGTTGAGAGTCCACCACATTGCTGCGGCTCTGGAGTCACATGTGAGCCAGACCGGGTCCGCACGGCAGATTTCCTTCCCTGAAGGACATTCGTGAACCAGACGGGCTTTTCCGACAGTCGACAATGGTTTCATGGTCATCAGTAGATTCTTAATTACAGATATTTTTTATTGCATTCAAATTCCATCGTCTGTCGTGGCGGGATTCGAACCCGGGTCCCTGGAACATTAGCTGAGTTTCTGGATTAATAGTCTGGCGATAATACCACTGGGCCAATATATGTCAACAAAATAACTGAAGATGCTGGGAGTAAGCTACCAGATTTCCAATATGATTCTAAACTATTTGTGAATTAAAGCTATGAGGAGGATTCAAAGGGGCTGCACAGAGATATAGACAAAAGAACAGAATGGGGAACAAGTTGGCAGATGGAGGAATAAATTGCATTATTTCATTTTGTGATGATTTGTTTTGATTTGATTTGATTCTTGTCACATGTATTAGTATACAGTGAAAGGTATTGTTTCTTGCACGCTATACAGACAATGCATATTGCACAGTGGTGAGCAGCACAATGGCATGGTGGTTAGCACTGCTGCATCACAGCTCCAGAGAACTGGGTTTGATTCCCAGCTTGGGCCACTGTCTGTGTGGAGTTTTCACATTCTCCCTGTGTCTGCGTGGGTTTCCTCCGGATCTGGTTTCCTCCCAAAATCCAAAGGTGTGCGGGTTAGGTGCATTGGCAATGATAAATTGCCCCTTAGTGTCCTGGGATATGTAGGTTAGAGGGATTAGCAGGGTAAATATTTGGGACAATGGGGATAGGACCCGGGTGGGATTGTTGTCAATGCAGACTCGATGGGCCGAATGGCCTCTTTCTTCACTGTAGGGTTTCTATGATTCCAGGGAAAGGAGAGGGTGCTGAATGTTACAGTCATATCTAGGGTGTAGAGAAAGGTCAACTTAATGCGGGGTAGGTCCATTCAAAAGTCTGATGGCAGCAAGGAGGCTGTTCTTGAGTTGGTTGGTACATGACCTCAGACGGAGGTCACCTGATGGAAGAAGGTGGGAGGGAGAATGCCCGGCGTGTGTGGGGTCCTTGATTATGCCAGCTGCTTTTCCGAGGCAGCGGGAAGTGTAGACAGAGTCAATGGATGGGAGGTGTGGATAGAGATGCGCAAAGAGACATATTTAGAATGTATATCTCTGTGAATGGAAAAGTACTGAAGGACCACAATCGATATGTCGACATATTATCCTGTGAATAGGGAGTCACTGAAATTCTGTATCTCGAGTGTAGATGTTTCCCTGTAGGTGGAGAGGCTGTTAGGGTGCAGGGCACTAATCAAGAAAGGTTGTCTTTGATAAAAATGTTATTTTAAAAGTTTATTCATTAGTGTCACAAGTAGGCTTACATTAACATTGCAATGAAATTACTGTGACATCTTAGCGTTCAACTGAACTCAACCGTCCAACCTGCTTTGAGCTCAGCTCAAGTCATGCCATGGAATGTAAAGCTGTATCAACTCGATCCGCTTGAAGCCAATGCAAAAACGGAACTGAACCACTGGATTCCATTCAACCCAAAATAATGCAACATTTAACAAGGCAAAACCATCATGTGGCCACCGGGTTTTACTGGATGGTTTCAGAATGAGAAATGAGAAGGGAGCCTGACGGACAAAGCATCGTCATGAATAACTCCCGTGCTATGTTTTTTTTAGCTCCCATGTTTCACAGAATGGCGATGTTTAAAATGAGAAGGAATGTCTTTTTTTATTCCGCACGATATTATAAATAAGAGATTTTTCGGCCAGATTCCCCCGTTAAAACAGCAATGTCATGATGCTAATTTGCTGTCAACTCAATGATGTGATGCACAGTGTAATGTTTCAGGAATGAATCTTCTGTTTTCTGTTGAGGAACTAGTATACCTTCCAATGAGGCTGCTTGAAATATTCAAATCCTGAAATAAAATGTAGTTTCCACGACAGTTTGGCTCATTGGTCTTCAAAGACTTTTACAAAAAGAAGTTTCAACAAATGCCGGAGGTCGAATGTCTCCTTAAGATTTTAAAAATGTTGATAGTTTACAATCGCACTCTGGTCTTCATTTCTCAGAAGGTGATGCTGTTCTAGTTGCTTCATGTGATATTCAGCTGCAATGAAGCTCGCAGGAAGTGGGTTGATGTCCTCTACAATGATATGTCCGGTGTTACTGTTTATGCAACTACTGGATTGATGTTACATCAAGTGCTGAAGCAGATTCTAAGCGCAAACAACAGCCACATCCCGAAAGACCAGCCAGGAAAGAACGTGTTTGTCTGGGGAGGAAAACAGAAATAATGTTTCAAATTCACTTCTGTGTTAAACATCAAATCACAGAATCCCTAGAGTGCAGGAGGAGGCTATTCGGCCCATCAAGTCTGCACCGACCACAATCCCACCCAGGCCCTATTCCCATAACCCCACATATCCCTGCTAATTCTCCTGACACTAGGGTCAATTTAGCATGGCCAATCAACCTAACCCACACATCCTTGGACTGTGGGAGGAAACCGGAGCACTCGGCTGATTCCCACGCAGACACGGGGAGAATGTGCCAACTCCACACAGTCAGTGACCCGAGACCAGAATTGAACACGGGTCCCTGGTGCTGTGAAGCAGCAGTGCTAACCACTGTGCCACCGTGCCGCCCCAGATAGTCCACATATTTTCCCGAAGGTAGGGGACTCCAAAAGTAGAGGACATAGCTTTAAGGTGAGAGGGGAGAGATGCAAAAATGCCCAGAGGGACAATTTTTTACACAGAGGGCGGTGAATGTCTGGAAGAAGCTGCCAGAGGCAGTAGCATAGGCGGATACAATTTTGTCTTTTAAGAAGCATTTGGACAGTTACATGGGTAAGATGGGTAGAGAGGGATATGGGCCAAATGCAGGCAATTGGGAGTAGCAAAGTGGTTAAAAAAAGGTGGCATGGACCAGTTGGGCTGAAGGGCCTGTTTCCATGCTGTAAACCTCTCTGACTCTATGACATGGGGGACAACGGTCAGACTCCGCACAGACAGTAACCCAAGCCGGGAAGCGAACCCTGGTCTCTGGCGCTGTGAGGGAGCAGCACTAACCACTGTGTCACCCAGTCTCAGACTATCTGATCTTATTATTGTTGGGTAAACAAATATATAGAGAGAGAATGAATGATATGAATTAAAAGAGTTTCCATTGCTGGAATCGTGGTCTGTGTGGATGAGCAATCCAAATTAAGATGATTTGCAGAGATACAATTTAAAAGTCACTTTGTTATATGACTGCATCATATAACCACGGTTTTGCAAATTATGAGTCTGTGTGAATTATGGAAAAAGCTATTCGATTTCCCATTCATCTGGTTTTCTTGTCGAATTACCTTTCTTTTTACTTAGTTACCTTTTAGATCAACACTAAATCTCAGATCCCGGCAACAAGAAGGTCATTTATTCTTGTTTTCTTTTGAATATTAATGTCTCAAACGGATAAGTAGCGACCGTTTGGTAAATAAGACATCTGCAAATGACTTGCTGGGACTGAAAGGGCTTCACAAAATTGATGTGAGCTTAATTTTCAGCTGATCTGGATTTGATTTGATTTATTATTGTCACATTTATTAATATATAATGAAAAGTATTGTTTCTTGCGCGCTATACAGACAAAACATAGAGAAGGAAAGGAGAGAGTGCAGAATGTAGTGTCACAGTCATAGCTCGGGTGCAGAGAAAGATCAACTAAATGTCAGGTAAGTCAATACAAAAGTCTGACGGCAGCAGAGAAGAAGCTGTTCTTTAGTCGATTGGTACGTGACCTCAGATTTTTGTACCTTTTTCCCGAAGAAAGAAGGTGGAAGAGAGAATGTCCCGGGTACGTGGGGTCCTTAATAATGCTGGATGCGTTGCCGAGACAGCGGGAAGTATAGACAGAGTCAATGGATGCAAGGCTGGTTTGCGTGATGGATTGGGCTACGTTCAAAACCTTTTGTAGTTCCTTACAGTCTTGGGCAGAGCAGGAGACACACCAAGCTGTGACCCAACCAGAAAGAATGCATCTGTAAAAGTTACTGAGATTCGGAGCTGACATGCCAAATTTCCTCAGTCTTCTGAGAAAGTAAGAGGCGTTGGTGGGCTTTCTGAACTATAGTGTCGGCATGTGGGGATCAGGACAGGTTGTTGGTGTTCTGGACACTAAATACTTGAAGTTCTCGACCCTTTCTACTTCGTCCCCATTGATGTAGACAGGGGCATGTTCTCCTTTACGCTTCCTGAAGTCGATGACAATCTCCTTCATTTTGCTGACATTGAGGGAGGGATTACTGTGGCTGCAGCAGTTCACCAGATTCCCTATCTCATTCCTGTACTCTGTCTCGTCATTGTTTGAGATAAGTTTATTTATTAGTGTCACATGTAGGCTTACATTAGCACAGCAATGACGTTGTGAAAATCCCAAAGTCGCCACACTCCGGCACCTGTTCGAGTACAAAGAACAAAGAACAGTACAGCACAGGAAACAGGCCCTTCGGCCCTCCAAGCCTGTGCCGCTCCTTGGTCCAACGAGACCATTCGTTTGTATCCCTCCATTCCCAGACTGCTCATGTGACTATCCAGGTAAATCTTAAACGATGTCAGCGTGCCTGCCTCCACCACCCTACTTGGCAGCGCATTCCAGGCCTCCACCACCCTCTGTGTAAAAAATGTCCCTCTGATATCTGAGTTATCCCTCGCCGCTCTCACCTTGAGCCCGTGACCCCTCGTGATCGTCACCTCCGACCTGGGAAAAAGCTTCCCACTGTTCACCCTATCGATACCCTTCATAATTTTGTACACCTCTATTAGGTCTCCCTTCATTCTCCGTCTTTCCAGGGAGAACAAGTCCAGTTTACCAAATCTCCCCCCATAGCTAAGACCCTCCATACCAGGCAACATCCTGGCAAACCTTCTCTGCACTCTGTCTAAACCCTCCACGTCCTTCTGGTAGTGCGGCGACCAGAACTGGATGCAGTACTCCAAATGTGGCGATCACGAGGGGTCACGGGCTCAAGCTGAGATGGGCGAAGTATAACTCAGACATCAGAGGGACATTTTTTACACAGAGGGTGGTGGGGGCCTGGAATGCGCTGCCAAGTAGGGTGGTGGAGGCAGTCACGCTGACCTCGTTTAAGACTTACCTGGATAGTCACATGAGCAGCCTGGGAATGGAGGGATACAAACGATTGGTCTCGTTGGACCAAGGAGCGGCACAGGCTTGGAGGGCCGAAGGGCCTGTTTCCTGTGCTGTACTGTTCTTTGTTCTTTGTTCTAACCAGCGTTCTGTACAACTGCCACATCAGACTCCAGCTTTTATACTCTATACCCCGTCCAATCAAGGAAAGCATACCATATTCCTTCTTCACCACCATCTCCAAATCTACTGCCACCTTCAAGGATTTGTGGACTTGCACACCGAGGTCCCTCTGTGTTTCTATACTCTTGATGGCTATTATTGTGTAATCAGTATTGTGTAAGCAATGTTGTGAAATCAATATTGTGCAATAAATATTGTACAATCAGTATTGTGTAATCAATGTTGTGTAATCAATGTTGTGTAATCAATATTGTGTAATCAATGTTGTGTAATCAATGTTGTGTAATCAATATTGTGTAATCAATGTTGTGTAATCAATGTTGTGTAATCAATATTGTGTAATCAATGTTGTGTAATCAATACTGTGCAATCAAAGTTGTGTAATCAATGTTGTGTAATCAATATTATGTAATCAATACTGTGTGATCAAAGTACTGTAATCAATACTGTGTAATCAAAGTTGTGGAATCAATATTCTGAATATTCCGGGGTACAAGTGTTTTAGGCGAGACAGAGGAGGGACCAAAAGAGGTGGGGGAGTAGCAGTATTAGTTGGAGAGCATATTACAGCGGTGCAGAGGGAGGACAATTCAGAGGGGTCGTGTAACGAGTCACTGTGGGTGGAGCTCAGCAACAGGAATGGAGCTGTCACTATGTTGGGGGTATACTGCAGGCCCCCCAACAGGCCAAGGGAAGTGGAAGAACGGAAATGTCAGGAGAGAATGGATATGTGCAGGAAAAATAGGGTTGTTGTAGTGGGATACTTCAATTTCCCTGGTATATAATGGAAATCGCGTAGGGCTGGGAGTCTGAATGGGGAGGAATTTGTAATATGTGTACAGGAAGGTTCTTTGGAACAATATGTAGATCGCCCGGCTAGAGAGGGGGCTATACTGGACCTAGTACTGGGGATTGAGCCCGGTCAGGTCTTCAAAGTTTTGGTAGGGGAACATGTGGCAAATAGTGACCACAATTCTGTTAGCTACAGGATAGTGATGGAAAATGATGAGTGGTGTCCCAAGGGTAAGGTGTTGGATTGGGGGAAGGCTAACTTTATTGGGATCAGGCAGAAATTGACAGCTGGTGATTGGGAGAGGCTGTTTGAGGGTAAATCCACATCTGGCATGTGGGAGTCTTTTAAGGAACAGTTGTTAGGGCTGCAGGATAGGCCTGTGCCTGTAAAAAAGAAGGACAGGAAAGGTAGGATTCGAGAACCGTGGATAACCAGGGAAATTGAGGGATTGGTGAAAAAGAAAAGAGTGGCGTACGTTGGTCCACGCAGCTAAAAACGGAGGGAGCTCTGGAGGAATACAAAGAAAGTAGGAAAGAATTCAAACGAGCAATTAGAAGGGAAAAAAGAGGTCACGAAATGTCCTTGGCAGACAGGATTAAGGAGAATCCCAAGGCATTTTATTCATACGTTAGGAGCAAAAGGGTTGTCAGAGAAAGAAAATCGGACCCCTCAGGGACAAAAGTGGGGAATTATGCTTGGAGGCCAAAGAAGTAGGGGAGATCCTGAATGAATGCAGTGCATCGTTATTCACAAAGGAAATGGATGTGTTGACTGGGAGTGTCTCGGCGGGACTGTTGACCCGTTAGAGAAATTCTCCATCACAATGGAGGAAGTGTTAGGTTTTTTAGGGAATATAAAGACTGACAAATCTCCAGGGCCTGATGGAATCTATCCAAGGCTGCTCAGGGAGACGAGAGATGAAATCGCTGGGCCTCTGACGCAAATCTTTGTGTCGTCACTGGACACAGGTGAGGGCCCAGAGGATTGGAGGATAGCTAATGTGGTCCCGTTATTTAAGAAGGGTAGGAAGGATAACCCGGGAAATTATAGGCCGGTGAGCTTGACGTCCGTGGTAGGGAAGTTGTTGGAGAGGATTCTTAGAGATAGGATGTATGCGCATTTAGAAAGGAATAAACTCATTAGTGACAGACAGCATGTTTTTGTGAGAGGGAGGTCATGCCTCACTAACCTGGTGGAGGTTTTTGAAGAAGTGACGAGAATGGTTGACGATGGAAGGGCCGTGGATGTCGTCTATATGGACTTTAGTAAAGCGTTTGACAAAGTCCCTCATAGTAGGTTGGTGCAAAATGTTGGATCTCACGGGATAAAGGGGGAGTGGCTAGATGGGTGGAGAACTGGATTGGTCACAGAAGACAGAGGGGTGGTAGTGGAAGGGTCTTTTTCCGGCTCCATGCCTGTGACTAGTGGTGTTCCGCAGGGCTCTGTATTGGGACCTCTGCTGTTTGTGATATATATATATATATATATATATATATATATATATATATATATATAAACGATCTGGAAGAAGGTGTAACTGGGGTGATCAGTAACTTTGCGGACGACACGAAAATGGCTGGACTTGCAGATAGTGAGGAACGTTGTCAGAGGCTACAGAAGGATATAGATAGGCTGGAAATTTGGGCAAAGAAATGGCAGATGGAGTTCAATCCAGATGAATGCGAAATGATGCATTTTGGTAGAACTAACGTCGGGGGGAGCTATACGATAAATGGCAGAACCATAAAGGGTGCAGATACGCAGAGGGACCTGGGTGTGCAAGTCCACAGATCCTTGAAGGTGACGTCACAGGTGGAGAAGGTAGTGAATTAGGCATATGGCATGCTTGCCTTCATAGGATGGGGCATAGAGTATAAAAGTTGGGGTCTGATGTTGCAGTTGTATGGAACGTTGGTTCAGCCGCATTTGGAATACTGCACCTAGTTCCGTTCGCCACACTACCAGAAGGACGTGGAGGCTTTGGAGGTTTACCAGGATGTGGCCTGGTATGGAAGGGTTTACCAGGATGTTGCCTGGTATGGAAGGGCTTAGTTATAAGGAGAGATTGGGTAAACTGGGGTTGTTCTCACTAGAAAGACGGAGGATGGGGGGTGACCTAATCGAGGTGTATAAAATTATGAAAGGCAAAGTTAGGGTGAACCGTGGGAAGCATTTTCCCAAGTCGGTGGTGACGTTCACGAGGGGTCATAGGTTCAAGGTGAGAGGGGGAAGGTTTAACACAGATATCAGAAGGACGTATTTTACACAGAGGGTGGTGGGAGCCTGGAATGCGCTGCCGGGCAAAGTGGTGGAGGCGGATACACTGGGAACGATTATGACTTATCTGGTCAGCCACATGAACGGAGTGGGAATGGAGGGATACAAAAGAATGGTCTAGTTTGGACCAGGGAGCGGCGTGGACTTGGAGGGCCGAAGGGCTGGTTCCTGTGCTGTTTTGTTCTGTGTTCTTTGTAATATTGTGTAATCAATGTTGTGTAATCATAACTGTGTAATCAATGTTGTGTAATTAATATTGTGTAATCAATGTTGTGTAATCAATGTTGTGTAATCAATACTGTGTAATCAATATTGTGTAATCAATGTTGTGTAATCCTTATTGTGTAATAAATATTGTGTAATCCTTATTGTGTAATCATTATTGTGGAATCAATATTGTGTAATCCTTATTGTGTAATCAAAATTGTGAATTGAAGGTATTTGACCCAGATTATTTTAACGTGCGTCACTGAACACAGTACTTTAATTTAACAGCAAAGTTCCTTTTCTGACTGTCGATTCTGGGCAGTGGTTCGAAAATCACCATTTTGTTATGAAATAAGGGACCTTCTGTTTCCACTGTCTGTTTACTTTGGGAGGTATAACTTTATCAAAAACAGAAAATACTGGAAAATCTCAGCAGGTCTGACAGCATCTGTGAATCATAGAATCCCTACAGTGCAGAAGGAGGCCATTTGGCCCATCGAGCCTACACCAACAACAATCCCACCCAGGCCCTATCCCCGTAACCCCACATATTTACCCTGCTAGTCCCCCTGACACTAAGTGGTGATTTATCATGGTCGATCCACCTAACCTGCAGATCTTTGGACTGCGGGAGGAAACCGGAGCACCCGGAGGAAACCCACACAGACACGGAGGGAATGTGCAAACTCCACACAGACAGAAGAGAGAATCGAGACAACGCTTTGAGTCTGACGAAGGGTCATCCAGAGTTGAAACATTTGCTCTATTCTCTCCCCACAGATGCTGTCGGACCTGCTGAGTTTTTCCAGCATTTCCTGTTTTAATTTCAGATTCCAGCATCCGCGGTATTTTGCTTTTATCTTACTCTTCATCAAAGATGGCACCGTTTACAGATTAAAGTTTCTGTATTGGTCACAAGTAGGCTTATATTAACGCTGCAATTAAGTTAATTTTGTTGAAACGTCACTTATTGCAAACGAGCTGCCAGAGGCAGTAGTGGAGGCGGGTACAATTTTGCCTTTCAAAAAGCATTTAGACAGTTACATGGGTAAGATGGGCTGCACGGTGGCACAGTGGTTGGCACTGCTGCCTCACAGCGGCAGGCACCCGGGTTCCATTCCAGCCTCAGGTCTCTGTCTGTGTGGAGTCTGCACGTTCTCCCCGTGTCTGCGTGGGTTTCCTCCGGGTGCTACAGTTCCCTTCCACAGTCCGAAGGTGAGTAGGTTAGGTTGATTGGCCATAGTAAATTGCCCCTTAGTGTCAGGTGGACTAGCATGATAAATGTGTGGGGTTACAGGGATAGGGTCTGGGTGGGATTGTGATTGGTGCAGACACGATGGGCCAAATGGCCTCCTTCTGCACATTAGGGATTCTATGATTTCTATGGGTATAAAGGGATATGGGCCAAATGCGGGCAATTGGGACGAGCTTATTGGTGAAAACTGGGATGTGTGGACAAGTTGGGCCAAAGGGCCTGTTTCCATGCTGTAAATCTCTGAATCCACTGTGAAAATCCCCAAGTCGGTACACTCCGGAACCTGTTCGCATGTACTTAGGGAGAATTTAGCATGGCCAATGCACCTGACCAGCATGTCTTTGGACACTAAGGGGCAATTTACCATGGCCAATCCCCCTAACCTGTACACCTTTGCACAATAAGGGCCCGATTTTCCCATTTTGATTCCAAGCGCTGAATCTGGACGCAATTCAGATCCGACTTGGAAATCTGTTCTCCGGGGCCCCAGACGCACTTCCCCTGGAAAAAACATTGTGAGTCTGAATCGCTCTGTGGGCGGGGCTTCTCGCTCTCGAAACGCTGCAACTCCGATCGGAGCTCTGAACTGCGCGTGCGCAGTGAGAAATACATCTGAAATGGGCGCCCCTGTCACATCGCTCCCGGGCAGCAACAAGCGGATAAAGTGGCCTGGGAGCGAAAAGTGGGAGTGCTGGCCCCCACAGACATCGCCCCACCCCACAACAGAACTATCCCCCTTTACACCCACCTCCCCTACTACCCAGACCGATCGCGACCCCTTACCACCCCCCCCCCCACCGATCACCCGCAGAATGGCAACGGCAACCCTCCCACCCCTGCCCCCTTCACCAGAAAATTATCTGATCCACCTCCCTCCCCTCCCCCATGACCAGAGAATGACCTGATCCACCTCCCTCCCCTCCCCCCATGACCAGAGAATGATCTGATCCACCTCCCTCCCCTCCCCCCATGACCAGAGAATGATCTGATCCACCTCCCTCCCCTCCCCCCATGACCAGAGAATGATCTGATCCACCTCCCTCCCCTCCCCCCATGACCAGAGAATGATCTGATCCACCTCCGCTCCCCTCCCCCCATGACCAGAGAATGATCTGATCCACCTCCGGCATCCCGCACCCCCACCCCCCTCTCCCCCCACCACTGATCTGAGTCAGAGAGCCGCCAGAAGCTCTGACCTTACCTCCTCAGAGCTGGACTGCCCGAAACAGACCTTTGCCGAGCACATCTGTTCCGCGCCGAATCTGGACGGGCGAACGCGATGGTAAGGGGGGAAATGCAGGTACGATTGGGCATCCAGCTCATTAAGTCAATTTAAATGCATCACCCATTTCGGGCGCGGTTCGGATCGTGGCCATTTTCGGGACTGGGTAAAGTGGACATCTGCACGGATTGTACTAATCGCCTCACACCTGACTTTACCAAGTTTTCGCGCCGTTAAGGCAATTTAACATGGCCAATCAACCGATCCTCCATATCTTTGGACACTAATGGACAAGTTAGCATGGTTAATCCACCTGTCCTTCTCATCTTTGGACACTAAGGGGCAATTCAGCATGGCCAATCCACCCAACCTGCACATCTTTGGACACGACACAACCTGCTGTTCTGAGGCTTTATCCCGCTGGCAAATCAGACCATGAGGCCCTTAGTGTGGTGTAACATAACCGATGTGTCGTGCCAAAATCAGTATTGTTCATTCTCAGTGTGTGGGCATTGCTGACTTTAGTGTCCATCCTTGGACATTCATCGTTGGAGCTTTCTTAGAACCACAGGGCTGACTCAGTCACTTCAGAGGACAGTTGAGTCAACCACATTGGTGTGGGGCTGGAGTCACGTAGAGCTGAGCCTGGGTAAGGACCTCTCCCGAAGTACATCAGTGAACTGGTCAGGTTTTTACAACAACCCATCAACTTCACCGCTATTTTCACTGACTTATTTCCAGATTTTACAAACTGAATTGAAATGTTTAAAGCCCCGTTCTCTGACCCAGCTCAACACGAAGGTGCCCTAAAATCTTCTTATTCTGCTCACACTCTGTACCTCCAACATTAATAAATCTTGATATTCAGAAATAGATTGATACTTCGTGGGGTGTCACAGCGCCAGGGACCCGGGTTCGATTCCTGGCCTCGGGCCACTGTCTGTGTGGAGTTTGCACGTTCTCCCCGTGTCTGCGTGGGTTTCCTCCGGGTGCTCCGGTTTCCTCCCACAGTCCAAAGATATGCAGGTTAGGTGGATTGGCCATGCTAAATTGCCCTTATTGTCAGGGAGACTAGCTAGGGTAAATGCATGGGGTTGCAGGGATAGGGTCTGGATGGCATTGTGGCCGCTGCAGACTCGATGAGCTGAATGGCCTCCTTCTGCACTAGAATTATATGATTCATCGTGGTATGAGTGCTAAATTTAGCATGACCAATTCACCTGAGCTGCAAATCTTTGGACAGTAAGGGGCAATTAGCATGGCCAATCCACCTAACCCGCACATCTGTGGACACTAAGGGGCAATTAGCATGGCCAATCCAGCTATCCCGGACATCTGTGGACATTAAGGGGCAATGTAGAATGGCCAATCCACCTAACCCGCACATCTGTGGACACTAAGGGGCAATGTAGAATGGCCAATCCACCTAACCTGCACATATGTGGACACTAAGGGGCAATGTAGAATGGCCCATCCACCTATCCAGCACCAAGATACAGGGAGCCATCCAAGTTGGGGGAGAAACAAAAAATGTCGTAGAAATTGGGGATAGTACACTTTGGAAGCTGTTGGGGTAGACGACTTAGCAGGGGTAAGCCATGGTGTACAGGTCACTGGCTCAGAGTCTGTCCTTGTGGCTCAGAAGGGAAGGGGGGAGAGAAGTAGAGGATTAGTCATTGGGGACTCCATAGTTAAAGGGACGGATAGGAGATTCTGCGGGAATGAGAGAGACTCGCGGTTGGTGTGTTGCCTCCCAGGAGCCAGAGTCCGCGATGTCTCGGATCGTGTTTTCGATACCCTTAAGGGGGAGGGGGACCAGCCCCAAGTTGTGGTTCACATAGGCACTCAAGACATAGGTAGGAAAAGGGATGGGGATGTAAGGCAGAAATTCAGGGAGTTAGGGTGGAAGCTTAGGGCTAGAACAAACAGAGTTGTTATCTCTGGTTTGTTACCCGTGCCACGTGATAGTGAGGAGAGGAATAGGGAGAGAGAGCAGTTGAACACGTGGTTACAGGGATGGTGCAGGAGGGAGGGATTCAGATACCTGGACAATTGAGGCACTTTCTGGGGTAGGTGGGACCTCTACAAACAGGATGGTCTGCACTTGAACCAGAGGGGTACTAATATCTTGGGGGGGAAATTTGCTAATGCACTTCGGGAGAGTTTAAACTAATTCAGCGGGGGGGGGGGGGGGGGCGGGGGGGGGGGGGGCGGGGTACCTGAATTGTAGCTCCGGTGTACAGGAGGTTGAGAGTTGTGAGGTCATGGATGAGGTTTCAGAGTCGCAGGAGTGTACTGGCAGGCAGGCAGGCGGTTTGAAATGTGTATACTTCAACGCCAGGAGCATCCGGAATAAGGTGGGTGAGCTTGCAGCATGGGTTGGTACCTGGGATTTCGATGTTGTGGCCATCTCGGAGACATGGATAGAGCAGAGACAGGAATGGTTGTTGCAGGTTCCGGGGTTTAGATGTTTCAGTAAGTGCAGGGAAGGTGATAAAAGAAGGGGAGGTGTGGCATTGTTAGTCAAGGACAGTATTACGGTGGCAGAAAGGACATTTGATGAGGACTCGTCTACTGAGGTAGTTTGGGCTGAGGTTAGAAACAGGAAAGGAGAGGTCACCCTGTTGGGAGTTTTTTATAGACCTCCGAAAAGTTCCAGAGATGTAGAGGAAAAGATTGCAAAGATGATTTTGGATAGGAGCGAAAGTAACAGGGTAGTTGTACTGGGGGACTTTAACTTTACAAATATTGACTGGAAAAGCTATAGTTCGAGTACTTTAGAGGGGTCGGTTTTTGTCCAATGTGTGCAGGAAGGCTTCCTGACACTGGATGTAGATAGACCAACAAGAGGCGAGGCCACATTGGATTTGGTACTGGGTAATGAACCAGGCCAGGTGTTAGATTTGGAGGTCGGTGAGCACTTTGGTGACAGTGACCACAATTCGATTACGTTTACTTTCGCAATGGAAAAGGATAGGTATATGCCAAAGGGCAAGAGTTATAGCTGGGGGAAAGGAAATTATGATGCGATTAGGCGAGATTTAGCTGGCATAGGTTGGGGAAGGAAACTGCAGGGGATGGGCACAATTGTAATGTGGAACTTGTTCAAGGAACAGCTACTACGCGTCCTTCATAAATATGAGGTGCAGGCTGTTGGACTGGATGGGATTGATGTTCATAAGGAGGAGGTGTTAGCAATTCTGGAAAGGGTAAAAATAGATAAGTCCCCTGGGCCGAATGGGATTTATCCTAGGATTCTCTGGGAGGCTAGAGAGGAGATTGCAGAGCCCTTGGCTTTGATCTTTGTGTCGCCATTGTCTACAGGAACAGTGCCAGAAGACTGGAGGATAGCAAATGTTGTCCCCTTGTTCAAGAAGGGGAGTAGGGACAACCCTGGTAATTATAGACCGGTGAGCCTTACTTCTGTTGTGGGCAAAGTATTGGAAAGGATTATAAGAGTTAGGATTTATAATCACCTAGAAAGGAATAATTTGATTAGGGATAGTCAGCACAGTTTTGTGAAGGGTAGGTCGTGCCTCACAAACCTTATTGAGTTCTTTGAGAAGGTGACCAAAGAGGTGGATGAGGGTAAAGCGGTTGATGTGGTGTATATGGATTTCAGCAAAGCGTTTGATAAGGTTCCCCATGGTAAGCTTTTGCAGAAAATACGGACACATGGGATTGAGGGTGATTTAGTGGTTTGGATCAGGAATTGGCTAGCTGTAAGAAAACAAAGGGTGGTGGTTGATGGGAAATGTTCATCCTGGAGTTCAGTTACTAGTGCTGTACCAAAAGGATCTGTTTTTGGGTCACTGCTGTTTGTCATTTTTATTAATGACCTGGATGAGGGCGTGGAAGGATGGATTAGTAAATTTGCGGATGACACTAAAGTCGGTGGAGTTGTAGACAGTGCGGAGGGAAGTGGCAGGTTACAGATGGACATAGATAAGCTGCAGAGCTGGGCTGAGAGGTGGCAAATGGAGTTTAATGCGGAAAAGTGTGAGGTGAATCACTTTGGAAGGAGTAACAGGAATACAGAGTACTGGGCTAATGGTAAGATACTTGGTAGTGTGGATGAACAGAACATAGAACATAGAACATTACAGCGCAGAACAGGCCCTTCGGCCCACGATGTTGCACCGACCAGTTAAAAAAAAAAAACTGTGACCCTCCAACCTAAACCAATTTCTTTTCGTCCATGAACCTATCTACGGATCTCTTAAACGCCCCCAAACTAGGCGCATTTACTACTGATGCTGGCAGGGCATTCCAATCCCTCACCACCCTCTGGGTAAAGAACCTACCCCTGACATCGGTTCTATAACTACCCCCCCTCAATTTAAAGCCATGCCCCCTCGTGCTGGATTTCTCCATCAGAGGAAAAAGGCTATCACTATCCACCCTATCTAAACCTCTAATCATCTTATATGTTTCAATAAGATCCCCTCTTAGCCGCCGCCTTTCCAGCGAAAACAATCCCAAATCCCTCAGCCTCTCCTCATAGGATCTCCCCTCCATACCAGGCAACATCCTGGTAAACCTCCTCTGCACCCTCTCCAAAGCCTCCACATCCTTCCTGTAATGTGGGGACCAGAACTGCACACAGTACTCCAAGTGCGGCCGCACCAGAGTTGTGTACAGTTGCAACATAACGCTACGACTCCTAAATTCAATCCCCCTACCAATAAACGCCAAGACACCATATGCCTTCTTAACAACCTTATCTACTTGATTCCCAACTTTCAGGGATCTATGCACACATACACCTAGATCCCTCTGCTCCTCCACACTATTCAAAGTCCTCCCGTTAGCCCTATACTCAACACATCTGTTATTCCTACCAAAGTGAATTACCTCACACTTCTCCGCATTAAACTCCATCCGCCACCTCTCGGCCCAACTTTGCAACCTGTCTAAGTCTTCCTGCAGACTACGACACCCTTCCTCACTGTCTACCACACCACCGACTTTGGTGTCATCAGCAAATTTGCTAATCCACCCAACTATACCCTCATCCAGATCATTAATAAATATTACAAACAGCAGTGGCCCCAAAACAGATCCCTGAGGTACACCACTTGTAACCGCACTCCATGATGAATATTTACTATCAACCACCACCCTCTGTTTCCTATCCGCTAGCCAATTCCTGATCCAATTTCCTAGATCACCCCCAATCCCATACATCTGCATTTTCTGCAGAAGCCTACCATGGTGAACCTTATCAAACGCCTTACTAAAATCCATATATACCACGTCCACTGCCTTGCCCCCATCCACCTCCTTGGTCACTTTCTCAAAAAACTCAATAAGGTTAGTAAGGCACGACCTACCTGCCACAAAACCATGCTGACTATCACCTATCAATTCATTACTCTCCAAATAACTATAAATCCTATCCCTTATAATTTTTTCCAACATCTTGCCGACAACAGAAGTGAGACTCACCGGTCTATAATTCCCGGGGAAGTCTCTGTTCCCCTTCTTAAACAATGGGACGACATTCGCTAACCTCCAATCTTCTGGTACTATACCAGAGGCCAACGACGACCTGAAGATCAGAGCCAGAGGCTCTGCAATCACTTCTCTTGCCTCCCAGAGAATCCTTGGATAAATCCCATCCGGACCAGGGGATTTATCTATTTTCAGACCCTCCAGAATATCCTGCACATCCTCCTTATCAACTGTAATACTGTCTATTCTACTCCCTTGCAACCCAGTGTCCTCCTCAGCTATATTCAGAGGGATCTGGGAGTCCATATGCATAGATCCTCCAGAATATCCTGCACATCCTCCTTATCAACTGTAATACTGTCTATTCTACTCCCTTGCAACCCAGTGTCCTCCTCAGCTATATTCAGAGGGATCTGGGAGTCCATATGCATAGATCCCTGCAAGTTGGCACCCAGGGTGATAGGGTTGTTAAGAAGGCGTACGGTGTGTTAGCTTTTATTGGTCGAGGGATTGAGTTTCGGAGCCAGGAGGTCATGCTGCAACTCTACAAAACTCTGTTGCGGCCGCATTTGGAGTATTGCGTACAGTTCTGGTCGCCGTATTATAGGAAAGATGTGGAAGTGTTGGAAAGGGTGCAGAGGAGATTTACCAGGATGTTGCCTGGTATGGTGGGAACATCGTATGAGGAAAGGCTGAGGGGCTTGAGGTTGTTTTCGTTAGAGAGAAGGTTAAGAGGTGACTTAATAGAGGCATACAAGATGATCAGAGGATTAGATAGGGTGGATAGTGAGAGCCTTTTTCCTCGGATGGTGTTGGCTAGCACGAGGGGACATAGCTTTAAATTGAGGGGTGAGAGACATAGGACAGACGTTAGAGGTAGGTTCTTCACTCAGAGAGTAGTAAGGGCGTGGAATGCCCTGCCTGCAGCAGTAGTGGACTCGTCAACATTAAGAGCATTCAAATGGTTATCGGATAAACATATGGATGATATTGGAATAGTGAATTTTAGAGGGGCTTTAGATTGGTTTCACTGGTCGGCGCAACATCGAGGGCCGAAGGGCCTGTACTGCGCTGTAATGTTCTATGTTCTATGTTCTATCCAGTACATCTGTAGACACTAAGGGGCAATGTGGAATGGCCAATCCACCGATCCAGTACATCGGTGGACACTAAGGACACTTTAGCATTGCCAATCCACCTAACAGCACGTTTTTCAGACTGTGGGAGGAAACCGGAGCAGCCGGAGGAAACCCATGCAGACATGGGGAGAACATGCAGACTCCGCACAGACAGTGAGGCAAGCCGGGAATCGAACCTGTGTCCCTGGTGCTGTGAGGCAGCATAGCTAATCCAATTAGCCAGGCAGCAGGTTATATTAGTCTTGTCATTCTACAATGTGATCGGATTCATTGAACTGTCATGATGTTTTCACTATCTGTTTAAATTTCCAAGGATTATCACATTAAAAGCATCTTAGGGAAATGTCTGAGTGAATAACCCATCGCCCCCATGACTGTTTTGGAGGAGTTGAACAACAGGAATTGAACTGAAGGATGTTTTTCTTACCATAAAAGTCAGATCCATAACCTGATGTGAAGAAGACAGATTTATGTTAAATCTTGGATAAAATTATTTCAAAATCAACATGCTTAAAGATATTTATGCCTTAAGAACAAAGAAAAGTGCTGCAGAGGAACAGGCCCTTCGATGTTCACTCTCCCATGTATCTCTTGGAATGGGATTGTTTTTGCAGTGTAAACAAGTGCTGATTGTATCGGGAGGTTTCGCACTCAAGCATCAGTGAATAAGTATAAAGGTTATTTATTCGTGTCACAAGTAGGCTTACATTAACACTGCAATGAAGTTA
This sequence comes from Mustelus asterias, assembly GCF_964213995.1. NCBI lineage: Eukaryota > Metazoa > Chordata > Chondrichthyes > Carcharhiniformes > Triakidae > Mustelus > Mustelus asterias. Next base: position 206,592 of record NW_027590544.1, read on the forward strand.
CTGTGAAAATCCCACAGTTGCTACACTCAGGCGCCTGTTTGGTTAACACTGAGGGAGTATTTAGCATGGCCAATGTACCTAACGAGCACTTCTATGGGACTTTGGAAGGAAACCGGAGCGCCCGGAGAAAGCTCATGCAGACACGGGGAGAACGTGCAGACTCCACACAGACAGTGACCCGAGCCGGGAATCGAACCCAGGTCCCTGTCGCTGTGAGGCAGCAGTGCTAACCACTGTGCCACTGTAGTGGGAGTGGTATAAAGCAGCCTATCAGGAATCACAGTGTAGAACAATGTAGGGCATCTTACGGGAAAGGGGCAGCAGATTTAAAACAGACATGGGGAGAAATTACTTCTCTCAATGGGTGGTGAATCTGTGGAATTCATTACCTCGGAGTGCGGTGGATGCTGGGACATGGTAAATTTGAGGAGACAGACAGAGTTTTAATTAGTAATGGATTGGAGCATGGGCTGGAGGGCGGTGTCGAGGGGGGGGGGTGGGGCTGTCTGGTAATGGGAAGGGGGGGCTGGGTATTATCGTACTTGTTGCGCCCCTGATAGTTAAGGGTTTACCCGGCGATTGTCCAGAAGGCCTATTCTACTGGAGAATTGTGCTGTGCCTGCTACCATCTGACAAACTGATTCCAATCACTGACATCCGATCATAGTTACACTGAAAACATTAGGAGGGGAAAAAACACTTGTAACTTTGGATTTTATTTTAAAGGCGCAGACGGTGCCCCGTATGAGACAGCCCCACACGCCCTACCCTCACCCCCACCGCAAATAAACACCCCACCCCCCTCGATATTCCATGTTCATCCAGCAGAAGGGACTCTTCAGTTCTGGGTAATAAAATGATAAATTTAATAATAAAATACGTAACACTGAGAGATAGTTCTATCTGACGCCTCTGATTGTACTGTACATAACACAGAGATAGTTCTATCTGAAGCCTCAGGTTGTACTGTACGTAACACAGAGAGATAGTTCTATCTGACGCCTCTGATTGTACTGTACATAACACTGAGAGATAGTTCTATCTGAAGCCTCAGATTGTACTGTACGTAACACTGAGAGATAGTTCTATCTGAAGCCTCAGATTGTACTGTACGTAACAGTGAGAGATAGTTCTTTCTGAAGCCTCAGATTGTACTGTTCATAACACTGAGAGATAGTTCTATCTGAATCCTCAGATTGTACTGTACGCAACACTGAGAGATAGTTCTATCTGAAGCCTCAGATTGTACTGTACGTAACACTGAGAGATAGTTCTATCTGAAGCCTCAGATTGTACTGTACGTAACAGTGAGAGATAGTTCTATCTGAAGCCTCAGGTTGTACTGTACGTAACACTGAGAGATAGTTCTATCTGAAGCCTCAGATTGTGCTGTACGTAACAGTGAGAGATAGTTCTATCTGAAGCCTCAGGTTGTACTGTACGTAACACTGAGAGATAGTTCTATCTGAAGCCTCAGATTGTACTGTACGTAACACGGAGAGATAGTTCTATCTGAAGCCTCAGATTGTACTGTACATTGCACTGAGAGACAGTTCTATCTGAAGCCTCAGATTGCACTGTACATAACACTGAGAGATAGTTCTATCTGAAGCCTCAGATTGTACTGTACATAACACTGAGAGATAGTTCTATCTGAAGCCTCAGATTGTACTGTACATAACACTGAGAGATAGTTCTATCTGAAGCCTCAGATTGCACTGTACATAACACTGAGAGATAGTTCTATCTGATGACTCGAGCTAAGACTGTACTGTACGTAATGCTGAGAGATTGATCCGTGTGAAGTCCTATACTAAGATTGTTCTGTCCATGAGCTGTACATAAGATCTGCTACAACCTGGATTAAGCAGACTATATCAACCCTGATTGACGTTAACTTCATCTAAAAACCACGACCATGATACCCAGAAGACAATAAGATATAAGAGCAGAATGAGGCCATTGGGCCCGTCGAGCCGGCTGCACCATTCAATTCTGGCTGATAAGTTTCTCAAACCCATTCTCCTGCTTTCTCCCCGTAACCCTTGATCGCTGTACCAGTCAAGAACCTATTTATCTCTTTATTAAATACATTCAATGATCTGGCCTCCACAGCCTTGTGTGGCAATGAGTTCCACAGATTCACCACCTTCTGGCTGAAGAAATTCCTCCTGGTCTCAGTTATGAAGTAAGAAGTCTCACAACAGCAGGTTAAAGTCCCACAGCTTTATTTCGAATCACGAGCTTTCGGAACGCTGCTCCTTCATCAGGTGAGTGGGAAACTGGTGTTGTGAGACTTCTTACTGCGCACACCCCAGTCCAACACCGCCATCTCCACATCACATTTCTAAAGGGCCATCCCTTTCCTCTGAGTCTGTGCCCTCGGGTCCAAGTCTCCCCAACTAATGGAAACATCTTCCCCAAGTGCACCCGATCCAAGCCTTTCATTATTCTGTAAGTTTCAATGTGCTCCCCTTCCTCATACTTCCAAACTGCATCGAGTATGGACCCCCAGTCCTCAGACGCTCCTCATGCGTCAAGTCTTTCATTCCCCGGATCATTCTTGTGAACCTGCTCTGGACCCTCTCCAAGGCCAGCACATCCTTCCTTAGATACGGGGACCAAAATTGCTGACAATATTGTGAATGCGGTCAGACCAGTGTCTTATAACCCCTCAGCAGTACACCCCTGCTTTTGCATTCTCGTCGTCTCGAAATTAACACTTGCAGAGTGATCTCTGCTATATCGAATTAATATTGACCCTACATTATTTCCAACTTTCCATCCCTCCCTGACCCTCAACTCCCCATCGAGGCTGTAACTGTTCTACGTTGGGGATAAAAAGTGTTGGATTGAAGGGGGTTAAGTGAAGCTGTTTGTTTAGTGACTGGAATTGATGTGAGTCTCCATGGATCCGATTAGTGTGCCTGGAGGGATTTCCCTCTTCTATTAATAAGGGATTCCGTTCAATGTGTGGTCCCATTGAGTCAGCGGGAGCGGCAACTCCGACAGCAACAGAGATCAGCGGCTGTGGAGAGAGAGGGAGGGAGAGGAGAGATCAGAATCTGGGAGCAATGGATTGGAATCTTCCAACAATGGATCAGAATCTGGGAACAATGGATTGGAATGTTCCAACATTCGATCAGAATCTGGGAACAATGGATTGGAATCTTCCAACAATGGATCAGAATCTGGGAACAATGAACCGGAATGTTTCAACAATGGATCAGAATCTGGGAACAATGTACCGGAATGTTCCAACCAAGGACAGGAGTTTATTCTATTGGATTTCTCTGATTACTGCTGATTATTGGTGGATGACATCAGCTGTTCGGATTCGATATCTACTGTTCGCGATTCAATGTTTTTACTATCCCCTACTGGCGATTGTTGGTGTTCCGGGTAAGTCTCTGGCTGGAATTGGACCGGCCCGACCGCCACGGGAATCGGAGCAGGCGAGAGGCGGAGAATGGGAAGGTCTGTTGAACACGGGTGGGATTTTGGAGCTTGGGGAAGAGTGAGGCTGTAAACTCCCGTCCCCTGTGTCCAGTTCCTAATTCTAGAAAGGCTGTTTACCTGTATTGATTTTCTTGTCATTTACTGTACTGGGTTTGCTGCTCTTGCTGAATGTCTGTATCCGGTTATTAATACTTTCAGCCACTGACAATTGTCTCAGGGTCTATGGGCTGGGATGTGTTCTGAGTGCTGTGACTTTCCATAGACATGTGACCTCAAACACTATTCCTTCGTGCGTAAAAGATTGAGACAGAATCCTTTTCACCCTCTGCATATAACACCAGTTCACCCACCCAATCACCAGGCCGCAGAATCAATTTTACTGGTCATATCTGCACAGCAGGATCTCACAGAGAGAAAACATATTTCATTAAATTTGAAATTTATTCATCAGTGTCACAAGTATGCGAACATTAACATTGCAATGAAGTTACTATAAAAATCCCCGAGTCACCACACTCCAGCGCCTGTTCAGGTCCATTGAGGGAGAATTTAGCACGGCGAATGCACCCAACCAGCACAACTTTCAGATAGTGGGAGGAAACTGGAGCACCCGGAGGAAACCCATGCAGACATGGGGAGAACATGCAGAATCTGCACAGACAGGGGCCAAGCCTGCAATTGAACCAGGACCTCTGGTGCTGTGAGGCAGCAACGCTATCCCCTGTGCCGCCACAAGCTCTCCGAGAGCAACAGGAACACAAACGCACATACATTAATACACACATTTGTTGATAGAAGCAATCAGATTTAGACACTTACTCCCACTCACACACAAATTCAAGAACCAAAATTGCTGCAACACTCCAGAATAACGCACACTTAGGAACACTCGTCTGTTGCTCACACACAAACACGCACAAACACACATGCATTCTGGTACAGACAATATAGACACACGCAACACACACACGGCCGGGGGGCAGGATAACAGCTACTCCCTGTCCATTGATGGTGGGGTGATCAAGTAAAACCGCGTGACAGCCTGGAACTCAGGTCCACGTCCCATTTCTCACCTCTTGCAACCTTCCCCGGCAATGGATAAACAGCGGATTCAGTCTCCTGCCCATTTCCGGCAAGAGGCTGAATAAATTATTTCAATTTATTTTAAAACAAATTTAAATGAAATTAGCGAGCCTGGGATGGAATTGTGCGCCACACTTGCCTTTGCAGCCTCACCGGGAGAGGTTGGGTCCGGTGAGGAAAACAGCTGGCCACATGTATGAGGACGAGTCATGATGACCTCGCCGGGAGAACTGAAGGCCATTGAGGGCACCGGGCAAGGTCGAGGGCAAAGGTAGGTGCCCCTTGGACAATGCCCACCGGGCAGTACCAGGGAGAGGGGCATGAGATGGCGGGGCCTGAAGGTAGGGGGGCCTGCACTGAATGTAGTTGCTGGGTCAGACAGTGTCCCGTTACCACTCTGCCCGCTGTCTGTGGGGTGGGGTGGTCCCCGTTGCCACTCTGCACGTGATTGGTGTTGGTAGGGAGGGGGGCATCACTGCCTCTCTGCATGGACAGGGGGGTAGGAAGAGTTGTCGCTGCCTCTCTGCATGCACAGTGGGGTCGGGAGGGGGTCTCGCTGCCTCTCTGCATGGACAGTGGGGTAGGGAGCGGGTCTTGCTGCCTCTCTGCATGGACAGTCGGGTAGGGTGCGGGTCTTGCTGCCTCTCTGCATGGACAGTGGGGTAGGGAGCGGGTCTTGCTGCCTCTCTGCATGGACAGTGGGGTAGGGAGGGGGGTCTCGCTGCCTCTCTGCATGGACAGTGGGGTAGGGAGCGGGTCTTGCTGCCTCTCTGCATGGACAGTGGGGTAGGGAGCGGGTCTTGCTGCCTCTCTGCATGGACAGTAGGGTAGGGTGGGGGGTCTCGCTGCCTCTCTGCATGGACAGTAGGGTAGGGAGGGGGGTCTTGCTGCCTCTCTGCATGGATAGTGGGGTAGGGAGCGGGTCTTGCTGCCTCTCTGCATGGACAGTGGGGTAGGGAGGGGGGTCTCGCTGCCTCTCTGCATGGACAGTGGGGTAGGGAGCGGGTCTTGCTGCCTCTCTGCATGGACAGTGGGGTAGGGAGGTGTCTCGCTGCGTCTCTGCATGGACAGTGGGGTAGGGAGAGGTCTCGCCGCCTCTCTGCATGGACAGTGGGGTAGGGAGGGGGGTCTCGCTGCCTCACAGCATGGACAGTGCGGTAGGGTGGGGGGCATCACTGCCACTCTGCATGCACAGTGGGTTAGGGAGGGGGTCTCGCTGCCTCTCTGCATGCACAGTTGGGTAGGGAGGGTCTCTCTGCGTCTCTGCATACACAGTGGGGTAGGGAGGGTCTCTCTGCCTCTCTGCATGCACAGTGGGGTAGGGTGGGGGGTCTCGCTGCCTCTCTGCATGGACAGTGGGGTAGGGAGGGGTCTCGCTGCGTCTCTGCATGCACAGTGGGGTAGGGAGAGGTCTCGCTGCGTCTCCGCATGCACAGTGGGGTAGGGAGGGGTCTTGCTGCCTCTCTGCATGCACAGTGGGTTAGGGAGTGGTCTCGCTGCCTCTCTGCATGGACAGTGGGGTAGGGAGCGGGTCTTGCTGCCTCTCTGCATGGACAGTGGGGTAGGGTGCGGGACTTGCTGCCTCTCTGCATGGAAAGTGGGGTAGGGCGGGGGTCTCGCTGCCTCTCTGCATGGACAGTGGGGTAGGGAGCGGGTCTTGCTGCCTCTCTGCATGGACAGTGGGGTAGGGAGCGGGTCTTGCTGCCTCTCTGCATGTACAGTGGGGTAGGGAGCGGGTCTTGCTGCCTCTCTGCATGGACAGTGGGGTAGGGAGGGGGGTCTCGCTGCCTCTCTGCATGGACAGTGGGGTAGGGAGGGGTCTCGCTGCGTCTCTGCATGCACAGTGGGGTAGGGAGAGGTCTCGCTGCCTCTCTGCATGGACAGTGGGGTAGGGAGGGGGGTCTCGCTGCCTCTCTGCATGGACAGTGGGGTAGGGTGGGGGGCATCACTGCCACTCTGCATGCACAGTGGGGTAGGGAGAGGGTCTCGCTGCCTGTCTGCATGCACAGTTGGGTAGGGAGGGTCTCTCTGCGTCTCTGCATACACAGTGGGGTAGGGAGGGTCTCTCTGCCTCTCTGCATGCACAGTGGGGTAGGGTGGGGGGTCTCGCTGCCTCTCTGCATGGACAGTGGGGTAGGGAGGGGTCTCGCTGCGTCTCTGCATGCACAGTGGGGTAGGGAGAGGTCTCGCTGCCTCTCTGCATGGACAGTGGGGTAGGGAGCGGGTCTTGCTGCCTCTCTGCATGGACAGTAGGGTAGGGTGCGGATCTTGCTTCCTCTCTGCATACACAGTGGGGTAGGGAGCGGGTCTTGCTGCCTCTCTGCATGGACAGTGGGGTAGGGAGGGGGGTCTCGCTGCCTCTCTGCATGGACAGTGGGGTAGGGAGCGGGTCTTGCTGCCTCTCTGCATGGTCAGTGGGGTAGGGAGGGGGGTCTCGCTGCCTCTCTGCATGGACAGTGGGGTAGGGTGGGGGGCATCACTGCCACTCTGCATGCACAGTGGGGTAGGGAGGGGGTCTCGCTGCCTCTCTGCATGCACAGTTGGGTAGGGAGGGTCTCTCTGCGTCTCTGCATACACAGTGGGGTAGGGAGGTTCTCTCTGCCTCTCTGCATGGACAGTGGGGTAGGGAGGGGTCTCGCTGCGTCTCTGCATGCACAGTGGGGTAGGGAGAGGTCTCGCTGCGTCTCTGCATGCACAGTGGGGTAGGGAGGGGTCTTGCTGCCTCTCTGCATGCATAGTGGGTTAGGGAGGGGTCTCCCTGCCTCTCTGCATGGACAGTGGGGTAGGGTGGGGGGTCTTGCTGCGTCTCTGCATTCACAGTGGGGTAGGGAGGGGGTCTCGCGGCCTCTCTGCATGCACAGTGGGGTAGGGAGGGGGTCTCGCTGCAGCTCTGCATGGACAGTGGGGTAGGGTGGGGGGTCTCGGTGCCTCTCTGCATGCACAGTGGGGTAGGGTGAGGGGTCTCGCTGCGTCTCTGCATGCACAGTGGGGTAGGGAGAGGGTCTCGTGGCCTCTCTGCATACACAGTGGGGTAGGGAGGTGTGTCGCTGCCGCTCTGCATGCACAGTGGGGTAGGGAGGGGGTCTCGCTGCAGCTCTGCATGCACAGTGGAGTAGGTATTGGGTCTCGCTGCCTCTCAGCATGCACAGTGGGGTAGAGAGGGGGTCTCACTGCCTCTCTGCATGGACAGTGGGGTAGGGAGGGTGTACGCTACCTCTCTGCATGCACAGTGGGGTAGGGAGGGGGTCTCGCTGCCTCTCTGCATGCCCAGTGGGGTAGGGGGGGGGGTCTCGCTGCCTCTCTGCATGCCCAGTGGGGTAGGGAGGGGGTCTCGCTGCCTCTCTGCATGCACAGTGGGTAGGGTGGGGGGGTCTCGCTGCGTCTCTGCATGCACAGTGGGGTAGGGAGGGGGTCTCGCGGCCTCTCTGCAGACACAGTGGGGTAGGGAGGGGTGTCGCTGCCGCTCTGCATGCACAGTGGGGTAGGGAGGGGGTCTCGCTGCAGCTCTGCAATGCACAGTGGAGTAGGTAGTCGGTCTCGCTGCCTCTCAGCATGGACAGTGGGGTAGGCAGGGGGTCTCGCTGCCTCTCTGCATGCACAGTGGGGTAGAGAGGGGGTCTCATTGCCTCTCTGCATGGACAGTGGGGTAGGGAGGGGGTCTCGCTACCTCTCTACATGGAGAGTGGGGTAGGGAGGGGGTCTCGCAGCCTTTCTGCATGCACAGTGGGGTAGGGAGGGGTCTCGCTGCCTCTCTGCATGGACAGTGGGGTAGGGTGGGGGCATCACTGCCACTCTGCATGGATAGTGGGGTAGGGAGGGGGTCTCGCTGCGTCTCTGCATGCACAGTTGGGTCGGGAGGGTCTCTCTGCGTCTCTGCATACACAGTGGGGTAGGGAGGGTCTCTCTGCCTCTCTGCATGCACAGTGGGGTAGGGTGGGGGGCCCCGCTGCGTCTCTGCATGCACAGTGGGGTAGGGAGAGGTCTCGCTGCCTCTCTGCATGGACAGTGGGGTAGGGAGCGAGTCTTGCTGCCTCTCTGCATGGACAGTAGGGTAGGGTGCGGGTCTTGCTGCCTCTCTGCATACACAGTGGGGTAGGGAGCGGGTCTTGCTGCCTCTCTGCATGGACAGTGGGGTAGGGAGGGGGGTCTCGCTGCCTCTCTGCATGGACAGTGGGGTAGGGAGCGGGTCTTGCTGCCTCTCTGCATGGACAGTGGGGTAGGGAGCGGGTCTTGCTGCCTCTCTACATGGTCAGTGGGCTAGGGAGGTGGGTCTCGCTGCCTCTCTGCATGGACAGTGGGGTAGGGTGGGGGGCATCACTGCCACTCTGCATGCACAGTGGGGTAGGGAGGGGGTCTCGCTGCCTCTCTGCATGCACAGTTGGGTAGGGAGGGTCTCTCTGCGTCTCTGCATACACAGTGGGTTAGGGAGGGTCTCTCTGCCTCTCTGCATGCACAATGGGGTAGGGTGGGGGGTCTCGCTGCCTCTCTGCATGGACAGTGGGGTAGGGAGGGGTCTCGCTGCGTCTCTGCATGCACAGTGGGGTCGGGAGAGGTCTCGCTGCGTCTCTGCATGCACAGTGGGGTAGGGAGGGGTCTTGCTGCCTATCTGCATGCACAGTGGGTTAGGGAGGGGTCTCGCTGCCTCTCTGCATGGACAGTGGGGTAGGGTGGGGGGTCTTGCTGCGTCTCTGCATGCACAGTGGGGTAGGGAGGGGGTCTCGCGGCCTCTCTGCATGCACAGTGGGGTAGGGAGGGGGTCTCGCTGCAGCTCTGCATGGACAGTGGGGTAGGGTGGGGGGTCTTGCTGCGTCTCTGCATGCACAGTGGGGTAGGGTGAGGGGTCTCGCTGCGTCTCTGCATGCACAGTGGGGTAGGGAGGGGGTCTCGTGGCCTCTCTGCATACACAGTGGGGTAGGGAGGGGTGTCGCTGCCGCTCTGCATGCACAGTGGGGTAGGGAGGGGGTCTCGCTGCAGCTCTGCATGCACAGTGGAGTAGGTAGTGGGTCTCGCTGCCTCTCAGCATGCACAGTGGGGTAGAGAGGGGGTCTCACTGCCTCTCTGCATGGACAGTGTGGTAGGGAGGGGGTACGCTACCTCTCTGCATGCACAGTGGGGTAGGGAGGGGGTCTCGCTGCCTCTCTGCATGCCCAGTGGGGTAGGGAGGGGGTCTCGCTGCCTCTCTGCATGCCCAGTGGGGTAGGGAGGAGGTCTCGCTGCCTCTCTGCATGCACAGTGGGGTAGGGAGGGGGGTCTCGCTGCCTCTCTGCATGGACAGTGGGGTAGGGAGCGGGTCTTGCTGCCTCTCTGCATGGACAGTGGGGTAGGGAGCGGGTCTTGCTGCCTCTCTGCATGGACAGTAGGGTAGGGTGGGGGGTCTCGCTGCCTCTCTGCATGGACAGTAGGGTAGGGAGGGGGGTCTTGCTGCCTCTCTGCATGGATAGTGGGGTAGGGAGCCGGTCTTGCTGCCTCTCTGCATGGACAGTGGGGTAGGGAGGGGGGTCTCGCTGCCTCTCTGCATGGACAGTGGGGTAGGGAGCGGGTCTTGCTGCCTCTCTGCATGGACAGTGGGGTAGGGAGGTGTCTCGCTGCGTCTCTGCATGGACAGTGGGGTAGGGAGAGGTCTCGCCGCCTCTCTGCATGGACAGTGGGGTAGGGAGGGGGGTCTCGCTGCCTCACAGCATGGAGAGTGCGGTAGGGTGGGGGGCATCACTGCCACTCTGCATGCACAGTGGGTTAGGGAGGGGGTCTCGCTGCCTCTCTGCATGCACAGTTGGGTAGGGAGGGACTCTCTGCGTCTCTGCATACACAGTGGGGTAGGGAGGGTCTCTCTGCCTCTCTGCATGCACAGTGGGGTAGGGTGGGGGGTCTCGCTGCCTCTCTGCATGGACAGTGGGGTAGGGAGGGGTCTCGCTGCGTCTCTGCATGCACAGTGGGGTAGGGAGAGGTCTCGCTGCGTCTCCGCATGCACAGTGGGGTAGGGAGGGGTCTTGCTGCCTCTCTGCATGCACAGTGGGTTAGGGAGTGGTCTCGCTGCCTCTCTGCATGGACAGTGGGGTAGGGAGCGGGTCTTGCTGCCTCTCTGCATGGACAGTGGGGTAGGGTGCGGGACTTGCTGCCTCTCTGCATGGACAGTGGGGTAGGGCGGGGGGTCTCGCTGCCTCTCTGCATGGACAGTGGGGTAGGGAGCGGGTCTTGCTGCCTCTCTGCATGTACAGTAGGGTAGGGAGCGGGTCTTGCTGCCTCTCTGCATGGACAGTGGGGTAGGGAGGGGGGTCTCGCTGCCTCTCTGCATGGACAGTGGGGTAGGGTGGGGGGCATCACTGCCACTCTGCATGCACAGTGGGGTAGGGAGAGGGTCTCGCTGCCTGTCTGCATGCACAGTTGGGTAGGGAGGGTCTCTCTGCGTCTCTGCATACACAGTGGGGTAGGGAGGGTCTCTCTGCCTCTCTGCATGCACAGTGGGGTAGGGTGGGGGGTCTCGCTGCGTCTCTGCATGGACAGTGGGGTAGGGAGGGGTCTCGCTGCGTCTCTGCATGCACAGTGGGGTAGGGAGAGGTCTCGCTGCCTCTCTGCATGGACAGTGGGGTAGGGAGCGGGTCTTGCTGCCTCTCTGCATGGACAGTAGGGTAGGGTGCGGATCTTGCTGCCTCTCTGCATACACAGTGGGGTAGGGAGCGGGTCTTGCTGCCTCTCTGCATGGACAGTGGGGTAGGGAGGGGGGTCTCGCTGCCTCTCTGCATGGACAGTGGGGTAGGGAGCGGGTCTTGCTGCCTCTCTGCATGGTCAGTGGGGTAGGGAGGGGGGTCTCGCTGCCTCTCTGCATGGACAGTGGGGTAGGGTGGGGGGCATCACTGCCACTCTGCATGCACAGTGGGGTAGGGAGGGGGTCTCGCTGCCTCTCTGCATGCACAGTTGGGTAGGGAGGGTCTCTCTGCGTCTCTGCATACACAGTGGGGTAGGGAGGGTCTCTCTGCCTCTCTGCATGGACAGTGGGGTAGGGAGGGGTCTCGCTGCGTCTCTGCATGCACAGTGGGGTAGGGAGAGGTCTCGCTGCGTCTCTGCATGCACAGTGGGGTAGGGAGGGGTCTTGCTGCCTCTCTGCATGCATAGTGGGTTAGGGAGGGGTCTCCCTGCCTCTCTGCATGGACAGTGGGGTAGGGTGGGGGGTCTTGCTGCGTCTCTGCATTCACAGTGGGGTAGGGAGGGGGTCTCGCGGCCTCTCTGCATGCACAGTGGGGTAGGGAGGGGGTCTCGCTGCAGCTCTGCATGGACAGTGGGGTAGGGTGGGGGGTCTCGGTGCCTCTCTGCATGCACAGTGGGGTAGGGTGAGGGGTCTCGCTGCGTCTCTGCATGCACAGTGGGGTAGGGAGAGGGTCTCGTGGCCTCTCTGCATACACAGTGGGGTAGGGAGGTGTGTCGCTGCCGCTCTGCATGCACAGTGGGGTAGGGAGGGGTTCTCGCTGCAGCTCTGCATGCACAGTGGAGTAGGTAGTGGGTCTCGCTGCCTCTCAGCATGCACAGTGGGGTAGAGAGGGGGTCTCACTGCCTCTCTGCATGGACAGTGGGGTAGGGAGGGTGTACGCTACCTCTCTGCATGCACAGTGGGGTAGGGAGGGGGTCTCGCTGCCTCTCTGCATGCCCAGTGGGGTAGGGGGGGGTCTCGCTGCCTCTCTGCATGCCCAGTGGGGTAGGGAGGGGGTCTCGCTGCCTCTCTGCATGCACAGTGGGTAGGGTGGGGGGGTCTCGCTGCGTCTCTGCATGCACAGTGGGGTAGGGAGGGGGTCTCGCGGCCTCTCTGCAGACACAGTGGGGTAGGGAGGGGTGTCGCTGCCGCTCTGCATGCACAGTGGGGTAGGGAGGGGGTCTCGCTGCAGCTCTGCAATGCACAGTGGAGTAGGTAGTGGGTCTCGCTGCCTCTCAGCATGGACAGTGGGGTAGGCAGGGGGTCTCGCTGCCTCTCTGCATGCACAGTGAGGTAGAGAGGGGGTCTCATTGCCTCTCTGCATGGACAGTGGGGTAGGGAGGGGGTATCGCTACCTCTCTGCATGCTCAGTGGGGTAGAGAGAGGGTCTCGCTGCCTCTCTGCATGCCCAGTGGGGTGGCGAGGGGGTCTCGCTGCCTCTCTGCATGCACAGTGGGGTAGGGAGGGGTCCCGCTGCCTCTCTGCATGCACAGTGGGGTAGGGAGGGGGTCTCGCTGCCTCTCTACATGGACAGTGGGGTAGGGAGGGGGTCTCGCTACCTCTCTACATGGAGAGTGGGGTAGGGAGGGGGTCTCGCAGCCTTTCTGCATGCACAGTGGGGTAGGGAGGGGTCTCGCTGCCTTTCTGCATGGACAGTGGGGTAGGGTGCGGGTCTTGCTGCCTCTCTGCATGGACAGTGGGGAAGGGAGCGGGTCTTGCTGCCTCTCTGCATGGACAGTGGGGTAGGGAGGTGTCTCGCTGCGTCTCTGCATGCACAGTGGGGTAGGGAGGGGTCTCGCTGCGTCTCTGCATGCACAGTGGGGTAGGGAGAGGTCTCGCTGCCTCTCTGCATGGACAGTGGGGTAGGGAGCGGGTCTTGCTGCCTCTCTGCATGCACAGTGGGGTAGGGTGCGGGTCTTGCTGCCTCTCTGCATGGACAGTGGGGTAGGGAGCGGGTCTTGTTGCCTCTCTGCATGGACAGTGGGGTAGGGAGGGGGGTCTCGCTGCCTCTCTGCATGGACAGTGGGGTAGGGAGGGGGGTCTCGCTGCCTCACTGCATGCACGGTGGGGTAGGGTGGGGTGGTCTCGCTGCCTCTCTGCATGGACAGTGGGGTAGGGAGGGGTCTCGCTGCGACTCTGCATGCACAGTGGGGTAGGGAGAGGTCTCGCTGCGTCTCCGCATGCACAGTGGGGATGGGAGCGGTCTTGCTGCCTCTCTGCATGCACAGTGGGTTAGGCAGTGGTCTCGCTGCCTCTCTGCATGGACAGTGGGGTAGGGAGCGGGTATTGCTGCCTCTCTGCATGGACAGTGGGGTAGGGTGCGGGTCTTGCTGCCTCTCTGCATGGACAGTGGGGTAGGGAGCGGGTCTTGCTGCCTCTCTGCATGGACAGTGAGGTAGGGAGGGGGGTCTCGCTGCCTCTCTGCATGGACAGTGGAGTAGGGAGCGGGTCTTGCTGCCTCTCTGCATGGACAGTGGGGTAGGGAGCGGGTCTTGCTGCCTCTCTGCATGGACAGTGGGGTAGGGAGCGGGTCTAGCTGCCTCTCTGCATGGACGGTGGGGTAGGGAGGGGGGTCTCGCTGCCTCTCTGCATGGACAGTGGGGTAGGGTGGGGGCATCACTGCCACTCTGCATGGATAGTGGGGTAGGGAGGGGGTCTCGCTGCGTCTCTGCATGCACAGTTGGGTCGGGAGGGTCTCTCTGCGTCTCTGCATACACAGTGGGGTAGGGAGGGTCTCTCTGCCTCTCTGCATGCACAGTGGGGTAGGGTGGGGGGCCCCGCTGCGTCTCTGCATGCACAGTGGGGTAGGGAGAGGTCTCGCTGCCTCTCTGCATGGACAGTGGGGTAGGGAGCGGGTCTTGCTGCCTCTCTGCATGGACAGTAGGGTAGGGTGCGGGTCTTGCTGCCTCTCTGCATACACAGTGGGGTAGGGAGCGGGTCTTGCTGCCTCTCTGCATGGACAGTGGGGTAGGGAGGGGGGTCTCGCTGCCTCTCTGCATGGACAGTGGGGTAGGGAGCGGGTCTTGCTGCCTCTCTGCATGGACAGTGGGGTAGGGAGCGGGTCTTGCTGCCTCTCTGCATGGTCAGTGGGCTAGGGAGGTGGGTCTCGCTGCCTCTCTGCATGGACAGTGGGGTAGGGTGGGGGGCATCACTGCCACTCTGCATGCACAGTGGGGTAGGGAGGGGGTCTCGCTGCCTCTCTGCATGCACAGTTGGGTAGGGAGTGTCTCTCTGCGTCTCTGCATACACAGTGGGTTAGGGAGGGTCTCTCTGCCTCTCTGCATGCACAGTGGGGTAGGGTGGGGGGTCTCGCTGCCTCTCTGCATGGACAGTGGGGTAGGGAGGGGTCTCGCTGCGTCTCTGCATGCACAGTGGGGTCGGGAGAGGTCTCGCTGCGTCTCTGCATGCACAGTGGGGTAGGGAGGGGTCTTGCTGCCTATCTGCATGCACAGTGGGTTAGGGAGGGGTCTCGCCGCCTCTCTGCATGGACAGTGGGGTAGGGTGGGGGGTCTTGCTGCGTCTCTGCATGCACAGTGGGGTAGGGAGGGGGTCTCGCGGCCTCTCTGCATGCACAGTGGGGTAGGGAGGGGGTCTCGCTGCAGCTCTGCATGGACAGTGGGGTAGGGTGGGGGGTCTTGCTGCGTCTCTGCATGCACAGTGGGGTAGGGTGAGGGGTCTCGCTGCGTCTCTGCATGCACAGTGGGGTAGGGAGGGGGTCTCGTGGCCTCTCTGCATACACAGTGGGGTAGGGAGGGGTGTCGCTGCCGCTCTGCATGCACAGTGGGGTAGGGAGGGGGTCTCGCTGCAGCTCTGCATGCACAGTGGAGTAGGTAGTGGGTCTCGCTGCCTCTCAGCATGCACAGTGGGGTAGAGAGGGGGTCTCACTGCCTCTCTGCATGGACAGTGTGGTAGGGAGGGGGTACGCTACCTCTCTGCATGCACAGTGGGGTAGGGAGGGGGTCTCGCTGCCTCTCTGCATGCCCAGTGGGGTAGGGAGGGGGTCTCGCTGCCTCTCTGCATGCCCAGTGGGGTAGGGAGGAGGTCTCGCTGCCTCTCTGCATGCACAGTGGGGTAGGGAGGGGGTCTCGCAGCCTTTCTGCGTGCACAGTGGGGTAGGGAGGGGGTCTCACTGCCTCTCTGCATGCACAGTGGGGTAGGGCGGGGTCTCGCTGCCTCTCTGCATGCACAGTGGGGTAGGGAGGAGGTCTCGCTGCCTCTCTGCATGCACAGTGGGGTAGGGAGGGGTCTCGCTGCCTCTCTGCATGCACAGTGGGTTCGGGAGACGTGCCCTGCTGACACTCTGCATGCAATTAGTGTGGGGGAATGGAGGGTGATTGGTCCAGGTGGTGGGGCGGGGGCTGGGTCTATATCTGGTCGGGGGCTGTTCAGAAAGAGCTGAGGACCCCCGGACTACCTGGGGGCAGCTGCTGTGTTGAAGCGAGCTGCAGCAGCAGAGAGCTGACAGATGTCTCTCTCAGACCAGGCAGCTCACTGCTGGCTGCAACCAGGTCGGTTTGGTACATGGTCGGTATCCCAGCCAGCGCTGTGAGAGCTGCAAGTGGTGGGGCCACTGCTGTGGGTGGCCTAACAGCCATCGAGTTTTAACAGCACGAAATGAGGCCATTCGGCCATTATGTCTGAACTGGTCATCAAACACCTATCCAATCCAATCCCATTTTCCAGCACTCGATCCACAGCCTTGTCATAGAGTTTTCAGAATGGAAACAGGCCCTTCGGCCCATCTTATCCACGCCGCCTTTTCTTTTTAAACCCCTAAACTATTCCCAATTGCCCACATTTGCCCCATATCCCTCGATACCCATCGTACCAATTTAACTATCTAAACGCTTTTAAAAAAATACAATTGTACCCGCCTCTACTACTGCCTCTGGCAGCTTGTTCCAGACACTCACCACCCTCTGTGTGATAAAATCTGCCCCTCTGGACCCTTTTGTATCTTTCCCCTCTCACCTTAAACCTGTGCCATCCAGTTTTAAACTCCCCGACCTTTGGGAAAAGATATTGACTATCGAGCTGATCTGTGCCCCTCGTTATTTTATAGACCGCTATAAGATCACCCCTCAGCCTCCTCCACTCCAGGAGAAAAAGTCCCAGTCTATTCAGCCTCTCCTTAGAACTCAATCCATCAAGTTCCAGTAGCATCCTAGTAAATCTTTTCTGCACTCTTTCTAGTTTAATAATTATATGCTCTGGCGTTTGAGTTGCTGATCTAAATGCCTCTTGTGGTTGTTCCCGCTTCTACCATCCTTTCAGGCCGTGAGCTGCAGATCCCAGCACCCTGTGGATGGAAACATTTTCCCTCAAATCCACACAAAAATCTGCCCTTTACCTTAAATCCACGCCCCTCTGGTTATTGACAGCTCTACTAAAGGGAAAAGGTTTCTTCCTATCCGTGTGCCACATAATTGTGTTCATATCACTCAGTTCCCCCCTCCCCGCCCCCACCTGAAAGCATTCCCCACCACCACCCACTACACCCACTCCACCTCCAGCCGTCTCTGCTCTAAGGTAAAAAACCCAGCCTAACCAGCCTCTCCTCATAGCTGAAACTCTCCAGCCCAGGCAGCATCCTGGTGAATCTCCTCTCCACCGTCTCCAGTGTAATCACATCCTTCCTGTAGTGTGATGACCAGAGCTGTACACAGTTCTCTTGCTCTGGTCTAACCAGCGTTTTATAAACTTCCATCATCACCTCCCAGCTCTTATATTCTATGCTGCAGCTGCTAAAGGCAACTATCCTACATGTCGTCTTAACCACCTCATCTACCTGTCTTGCTGCTTTTAAGGATCCACATATCTGCACCCCAAATTCATTCTGGTCCTCTGCACTTCCTCACACTCGACCGGACATGGTGCATTTCCTTGCCCGGATAGTCGTCCCAAATGCATGGCCTCACATTCGTCAGGTGTAAATTACATTTGCCCATTTGCCCAGCCTTTCAGTTTCCTCAGCACGGTGGCACAGTGGTTAGCACTGCTGCCCCACAGCGCCAGGGACGTGTGTTCGATTTCTGGCTTGGACCACATCTGTGTGGAGTTTGCACATTCTCCCCGTGTCTGCATGGGTTTCCTCTGGGTGCTCCAGTTTCCGCTCACAGTCGGAAGACTTGTGGGTTAGGTGGATTGGCCAGGATATACTGGACTTACTGTCAGGGAGAATTGCTTGGGTAAATGCATGGGGTTCAGGGGATGTCGCCTGGGTGGGATTGTGCTCAGTGCAGACTCGATGGGCTGAATGGCCTCCTTCTGCACTGTAGGATTCTATGATTCCTGTCATCTAAGGCTTTCCTCCTCAATATTTCCCACACCACCAATTTTTGTATCATCTGCAAACTTACTAATCACACCTCACACATTCATGTCTCGACCATCAATGTACACTACAAACAGCAAGGGGCCCAGCATCGATCGCTGTGGAACCCCACTGAACACAGGCTTGCAGTCACAAAAACAACCTTCCACCATCACCCTCTGCCACTCAGCCATTTTGAATATAATTTACCAAATTGACCTGGTTCCAATCGGTATCACTTCCTTGTTCAGTCTCCCATATTTGTCAAAAGCTTTTCTGAAGAACACGTAGACTACATCGACTGCACTTCCCTCATCTCCTCATCCAGTCACCTCCTCAACATATTCCAGCGAATTGTTAGACATGATCTCCCCCTGTCAAAGGAATGCTGACTATTGTTCATAAATCCTTACCTCTCGAAGTGGAGATTAATTCTGTCCCTCAGGTTGTTTTCCAATCATTTCCCTACCACGGATATGGTGATGGTGGTGTCCTGGCCGTGATCTTGGATATCTCCAGGGCACCTTGCAGGATCGCAGTATGGCACAGTGGTTGGCACTGCTGCCTCACAGCATCAGGGATCCCATTTCAATTCCTGGGATTCCATCAGCACCAGTGAAGCTTTTGTTTTACTTTGTTCCATTCTCACATCTCGCCTGTTGGGATTTCTCCTATTACAAGAACGTGTGATGTTCCTCTGGAAAGAATCCACTGTGAGCAAGTCCAGTTTCTCGCAGCTCCCCAATGTCCACATTCAGCCTTGTAAATTCAGTCTCGGTCACAGCCGTCCCGTATACATCATCAACCTGCATAATTTCATTGGTAAGGTCAGGGCACATCGTGCTGATGTTTCAGCTTGAGATGCAAAAGACTGATTTGATTTGAATTGATTTGGTTTATTATTTTCACATATAATAAATATGTGATCCAAGCCGGGAATCGAACTCAGGTCCCTGTGAGACAGCAGTGCTAACCATTGTGCCACCATGTTGCCGACTCAAGAACAGCTTCTTCTCTGCTGCCATCTGACGTTTTAATGGACCCACATTGCATTCAGATGATCTTATTCTACACCCTAGCTCTGAGTCCAACATTACATTCTGCACTCTCTCCTTCTCTATGTTCAGAGTTACAGTGTTACAGAGTTCAGTGTTGGGCCAGGGAGATAGTGTATGTGGACCTGTTGGGGAGGTAGGTGAACTGTAGTGTATCCAGGCAATCTGGGAGGCCGGAATTGATTCATGTCATGACTAACCTTTTGATGCATTTCATAACATTGGATATACAGTGAAAAGTGTTGTTGCTTGAGTGCCATACAGACAAAGCATACTGTACAGAGAGAAGGAGAGAGGGCAGAATGTAATGTTGCAGTCATAGCTGGGATGTAGTAAAAGATCATCTTAATGCAATGTGGGTCCATTCAAACGTCTGGTGGCAGCAGAGAAGCTGTTCCTGAGTCGGCAGCATGGTGGCACAATGGTTAGCGCTGCTGTCTCACAGGAACCTGAATTCGATTCCTGGCTTGGATCACTGTCTGTGTGGAATTTGCACATTCTACCCGTGTCGGCATGGGTTTGCTCCGGATGCTGCGGTTTTCACCCACAGTCCAAAATGTGCAGGTTAGGTTGATTGGCCATGTTAACTGCCCATTAGCGTTCTGGGATATGTATGTTTGGGGGATTAGCAGGGTGCATATGTGGGATTTCGGGGATAGGGCCTGGGTGGGATTGTTGTCGGTGTAGACTCGATGGGTCAAATGGCCCCCTTCTGCACTGTACTGATTCTATGATTCTATGAGTCGGTTGGTCCATGTCCTCACACATTTATTATCTTTTTCTCCGATGGAACAAGTGGGAAAAGTTGATGTCCATGGTGCGCTATTCCTGAATTAGGCTGGTTGCTTTTGTGAGGCAACGGGAAGTTTAGACAGAGTTAATGAGTGGGAGGTTGGTTTGAGTGATGGACTGGTCTGCATTCATCAAGCTTTGAAGTTTCTCGCAGTCTTGGACAGAGCAGGAGCCATACCAAGCTAGAATGTTATTTATGGTGCATCTGTAAAAGTTGGTGAGAGTCGCAGCTGACATGCCAAATGTCTGTAAACCTCTGAGAAAATAGAGGCGTTCGGAGACTTTTTTAATTATAGGGACGTCATGGAGGAACCAGGAAAGGTTTTTCGTGGTGTGGACCCTAAAACGTGAAGCTCTCGACTATTTCAACTTCATCCCATTGATGTAGATCGGGGCATGTACTCCACTAGGCTTCCAAAAGTCGGTTTGCTTTGTTGACATTGAGGAAGAGATTATTGTTGTCGCCCCAGTTCACCAGATTCTCTGTCTCTTCCTCCGACCCACTGCAGGTGTCATCAGCAAACTTGGAAATCGAGTTGCAGGGGAATTTGGCCACACAGTCACCAGTGTCTCAGGAGTATAGTAAGGGGCTGATGACGCAGCCTTACGGGGCACCACTGTTCAGGATGATTGTGAAGGAGATGTTGTTGATTGTCCTTAATTTTGCTGTCTGTGGATTAGGAAGTTGAGGATCCAATTGCAGAGGCAGGAGCCAAGCCCAGGGCCACGGACTTTTGACATGAGTTTCGTAGGACTAATGGTGTTGCAGGCTGAGCTGTAGTTGATAAACACGAGTCTGTGTTCCAGGGTTCACTGTCGGGCCAGGGAGATGGCATTGTGGACCTGTTGTGGATGTCGGTGAACTGTCGTGGATCCAGGCAATCTGGGAAGCTGGAACTGATTCATACCATGACTAACCTTTTGATGCATTTCATAATATTGGACATCAGAGTCACCGGACGATAGGCATTAAGGCAGCCTGCTTGGCTTTTCCTTTGGTACTGGCCTTTGTTTGAGTTTTACCTGGTGCATAGATTGGCAACCTCCTGCCGAGAGAGGACTGATGCAGCTGCACTGTTCCAGTAGACCAACGTGGGACAGCAGCAATCGCACTGAGCATTATGGACGATAGCTATTCGCTGAACCCTGAAGCTTTCTCCCACTCTTGGAAGTTGTGTTCTGTGCCAATCGAGTGTGAGATTACTATTTTTTCCTGTGTTGCGCTAACAGTGGCCACAATGCTGTGATCTCCTCTCCAGGGTACAGTTCTGTGTAAATATAATAGAGATTCTGTGCTGTCAATGCATCAGGATCTCCCTCTGCCAATTGTTAGTATTGTCCAGAGGCAAGGGTCAAACTGGCCCTCTTTGGTACCAGCTCTGTTGCAGGGGTTGTCAGTAAACTGTCTGAGAGACGACAGATTACCATCTACAGGACTCCAGTCTGGATTTTCTGTAAGGTTTACTCCCTCATCCTTCTTACCCTCCAAATCCCCCACAAGGGAGGGGGGCTATTTACTTGTAGCTGAGTGAGGGTCAATGTTGTGGACTCCCCGGAAATCTCGCTCCCAAATGTATACCAGTGTGTTGCTACCATGGAGCAGCACGGTGACACAGTGGTTAGCACTGCTGATTCACAGCGTCAGGGACCTGGGTTCAATTCCAGGCTTGGGTCACTGTCTGTGTGGAGTTTGGACCTTCTCCCCGTGTCTGTGTGGGTTTCCTCCGGATGCTCCACTTTCCTCTCACACTGCAAAAGACGTGCTGGTTTAAAAAAAATAAGTGATTTTATGTATGTACATTCTTTTTTATTTCAACCCATCCTCAGTCCAAATGGTAACATCTTTCCCTGAATCCTGTCTAATTTTATTCTTTATTTCCCTTCCTGACAGTGAACATAATAACAATTGTGACACTGACGAGCAGAAACTGTGGTCTGTCCAAATGTGTGACTCGTTACCTGGTGGCCATGTCAGCGGGGGATCTGCTGGTCATTATCCTCGACCTGATATTCAGACACATTCCCATTCTTTATTGGGAACAGTTTGATTTCCTGCTGTCGCTCCCCGTGTGTAACATCCACGCCGTCCTGCTTTTTGCAGCCACTGACTGTTCTGTCTGGTTCACCGTCACTTTCACCTTTGATCGATTTGTGGCCATTTGCTGCCCCAAGCTGAAGAGTAAATATTGCAGTGAGAAATCGGCGGCTGTGGTTCTGGGAACAGTGACGGTGCTGAGCTGTTTAAAGAACATTTCCTGGTATTCTATGTTCTTAAATAGATATCGGCTGGTGAACGACCCCTGGTTTTGTTTGTTCACAATGGATGTTGTGGAATCTCCGGTCTGGGTAACAATCGAGTTCCTCCACCACATTCTAACCCCGGCTGTCCCGTTCGTCCTGATTCTGCTGCTCAACGTTTTCACCGTCAGACACATTTTAATGAGCAGCAGAGCCCGCAGGAGACTCCGGGCTCACAGCAGTGGGGAGAATCCCAGAGACCCTGAGATGGAGAGTCGCAGGAAATCCATCATTTTACTGTTTGTTATCTCAGCCAATTTCATCCTCTTATGGTCGACATTAATGGTTTATTCTACATGGCGTCGGATGGATGATTTGGGCTATAAGTCGGTATGGTTAGATTACTATGTTCTGGAATTTGGTTTCATGTTGCAACTCACAAGTTGTTGTACAAACACTGCCATTTATGCTGTGACACAGACTCACTTCAGGCAGCAGCTAATAAATCTGCTGAAAGCTCCCCTTACTGCAATTCTTCAATTCATTAGACCCTGACAGGAAACTACAGCTACAAGACCCCTGACTCTTTCTAATGGACTTTCAAATATAAATAACGAGCAGCCTCACAGAGTCAGAGAGAGTGACAGATAAAGAGAGAGAGAGGGCAGTGAGAGCAAAACTGGGAGTGATAGAGAGACGGAGGTTGACAGAGAGAGGGAAGGGTACAAATACATGGAGCGTGACACAGTTTGAAAGAGTTTCTAACAGATACAGGGAGGAAACAGAGAGAGAGAAATAAAAAGGACAGAGACAGATAGGGACTCTCAGAGCGAGAAAAACAGAGATAGAGATTGGGGGAAATGGGGAGGGAGATGGACAGGGAATGAGAAAGGGAGACAGAGGGAGACAGATGGCAGAATGTAATGAGAGAGGGAGACTAAGACGGAAAGGGAGACAGAAAGAGAGGCAGAGAGAAACAGAGACAGAGACAGAGAGCGTCAGCGAATTTGAAACAGTGAGACTGAAGGAGTACAATGGACACAGCAAGAGCAAAAGACAGAGCGAGGTAGAGAGAGAGAGAAAGACAGAGAAAAAAGAAAAGGGCGACAGAGAAGGAGAGGGACAAGGAGAGTGAGACTGAGGGGGGAGGAGACACAGAGGAAGAGTGTAGAGAGCAGGTGAATGAGGGAGATGCAGAGAGACAGTAAGAGACACAGAGAAACATAGAACATAGAACAGTACAGCACAGAACAGGCCCTTCGGCCCACGATGTTGTGCCGAGCTTTATCTGAAACCAAGATCAAGCTATCCCACTCCCTATCATCCTGGTGTGCTCCATGTGCCTATCCAATAACCGCTTAAATGTTTCTAAAGTGTCTGACTCCACTATCACTGCAGGCAGTCCATTCCACACCCCAACCACTCTCTGCGTAAAGAACCTACCTCTGATATCCATCCTGTATCTCCCACCACGAACCCTATAGTTATGCCCCCTTGTAATAGCTCCATCCACCCGAGGAAATAGTCTTTGAACGTTCACTCTATCTATCCCCTTCATCATTTTATACACCTCTATTAAGTCTCCCCTCAGCCTCCTCCGCTCCAGAGAGAACAGCCCTAGCACCCTCAACCTTTCCTCACATGACCTACCCTCCAAACCAGGCAGCATCCTGGTAAATCTCCTCTGCACTCTTTCCAGCGCTTCCACATCCTTCTTATAGTGAGGTGACCAGAACTGCACACAAACAGGCAGAGATATATATATATATATATATATATATATATATATATATATATATATATATATATACACACACACAGAGAGAGAGAGAGATACAGAGAGGGATGCACAGAAAGACAGAAAGAGACAGAGAGAGAGACATACTTAATGACTTTAACGATAACCATCAGGTGGAGTTATTGGAATATGAGCTCCCTGATTGAGACAGTTAATGCTGTCCAATCCGGGAGCCCTGCAGACGTATATAATATGGTGTGTCTAGGTTACCGGAACTCAGGGTGTGTACACTCTGGGTGTGGATGTGATGGACTGGTGGTTTTATCACTACACTATTAATACAGAAACTCAGCTAAAGTTCTGTGCACCCGGGTTCGAATCCCGTCACAGCAGATGGTGGAATTTGAACAAATATATCTGGAATTCAGAATCAGCTGGTGACCATAAAACCAGTGTCGATTTTCGGAAAAACCCATCTGGTTCACCAATGTCCCAGGGAAGGAAATCTGTCGTCCTTATGTGGTCAGGACTAAATGTGACTCAAAGTGGTTGACACTTAATTGCCCTCTGAACATGGGCAACTAGGGATGGGCAATAAATGCTGGCCGGCCAGTGACACCCAAGTCCCAAGAGTGAACACAAATACGTTGTGCTGGGAAATTTTAAACAAACGGTAAACAGTTTCTCACAGCTGGATAAATACCCAATCCCTCTGATCGAGCACCTAAACTCAAAGCTGGCAGGAGGATTCTTGTTTCCATTTATGAACTTATTCACGTGCACTTATACTGACAGCTAGATGAGGTTTCCCAGCGATATTCAACAGTTCATACTCAGAGGAAGTTTAACATTTATAAAGTGTCAAATGTAGGCTTACATTAACACTGCAATGAAGTTAATGTGAAAATCGCCTAGTCGCCACTCACTGGTGCCTGTTCGGGTCACACTGAGGGAGAATTTAGCATGGACACTGCACCTACCCAGCACGTCTTTCAGACAGTGGGAGGAAACCAGAGAAACCAGAGTAAACCCACGCAGATACGGAGAGAATGTGCAGACTCCGCACAGACAATGACCCAAGCCAGGAATTGAACCCAGGTCTCTGGCGTTATGAGGCAGCAGCGCTAACCACTGTGACACCTCGTCTACGGTGATAGTTTGGGCAAAGAAATTCCAGAAGGACCTGCATGACGGTGCGGCCCATAATATTGGCCCACATCCAGCTGTGGGCTTTATTACTGTCCGCCCACCATTATCGATTGGAACACCTTCCAGGAGGCCGAGTCGTTCAGGTAGGTGCCTTGAGTTGGCTGCGATTAACAGACACTTGTCATATTCCCAATGGAAGAGACGGTAATCATGAACTTTCTCAAAACTCTCCCAGTGGCAGCCAATAATATTCGGCTGTGGACGTAAGATTCCCCATTCCTGAATGAATTGAAGCAGCGAGTGCTGATGGGGGAATCCAAATGGCCGTTACAGCCTGAATTGCACCCATATTGGAATGGTAGAGAGCAGCTGACTGTGGAAGATGGCACACGCCTTTGGGGTTCAAGAGTGTCATCCTGAGCCAGGGTCACCATCCCATGGTGAACTTTACCATGGCCACCCAGGAGTGGCAAACTGAAGATCCTCCAAGTTGCCCTGTCTGGTGGCCAGGTATGGGGACGGATATTTGCCCATGGGTCAGTGTTGACAATATCAACAAGGGCAGAAGTACCACCAATTACTACTCTTCACACGTGGGAATGGCCAGGACATCCGTAGACGTGGCTACACACGGAGAGTGCCGGTCCGTTCATGGGGTCTATGTTCCTGATAATGGTAGATGCTGATTCAAAATGGATGGCCGTACACAGGGTGAGTTACTCAAACACAAGGACAAGACTGGAGAAACTTCACACCTCTTTCATGACACCAGGGATCCCGCAGGTGTTTGTTTCTGAAAATGGACCACCCTTCATCAGCCAGGAATTTGTGCATTCGATGAAGTTGGACAGAATCTGACACGTTAGGGCAGTGTCATATTACCCATCATCCAACGGCCTGGCAGAAAGAGCGGCCCAAACAGTAAAAGCTGGTTCAAAATACCATCCCTCAGTCTCTTTGGACACCAAACCATCCAGATTTCATCTTCAATTACAGAATGACACCCTCCAACCTCCCCCCGACCTCCCCTCTTCAACAACTGGAATAGCCCCAGCAGAGTTGTTGATGGGAAGTTCACTCCGCCCAATGTTAAGTCTGACCTTCTGAGGGTGGGAGCTAACACCCAGTGCCGTTCCCACCAGCCGGGAGAGGCACCTAAAGGCAGGTGATAGGTTATTAGTAAAGAATCATGGCAATGGATCCACGTGGTTATGAGGCACGGTCGAGTCTGGAACAGGGCCAGTTTCCTATCAAGTCCGCTTGGGAGATACCATCCTATGGGAATGCTTCAATCATCTACAAGCCATGAAGTCCCAGGCCGTGCAGGAAAAATCAATTCCCAGCAGACCGGGAACTTTGGAAAGAATTCCAGGCTCTCCGGCTCCTGTTCCCCATTTCCGCCAGTGGGAACCTCGGAGTCTGAAATGGACACAGTGGGTTTAGCCTCTCGATCACATTGTCACCCGATAAAGGGAACTCGGGCCACACGCTCATGGTGGAAGAGGCGAGCTCCGGTCTGCTGAACCCCACTCACTTCCGAGGCTGAGCAGCAGGAACCGGACCCAGCATTGAAACTCCAAAAAAGGCTTCCAAGGTGGTCAGCCCTCGGCAGTTACTCAGACCTAGAGGGGGAGGGGGTGCAGTGACTTCAATCAGGTTCATGAGTTGGACACGGGCAAATATAAACTACCAAAACTGAGGCCTGTGAATTGTGCCCACTCAGGGAGCTCCACAGAGTGCAAGCTGCAGAGAGTGAAGCACTGAGAGCTGGGCTAAGTGTGGGAGTTTAGGGAAGTGGGTGGAGAGGTATTGCTGTGTCTTGTGTCCCTTACTGCCCGGTCCCTTCCGGCCAGGTCCAGTGTGGGTAGGTGTCCCCCAGACATTACAGTTCAGAAAGTGACGTGAGCAGATGTGTTTATTGAGACTTTCAGAAGGCTTTCGACAAGGTCTCACATCGCAGACTGCCATGTAAAGTGAAAGCACATGGGATTACAGGCAATGTTTTGAGACGGATAGAAAGCTGGTTCACTGATAGAAAGCAAAGAGTTGGCAATAAATGGGCCTTTTTCTGATTAGCAGTCAGTGTCTAGTGGGGTTCTGCAGGAATCTGTGCACGGACCCCAACTGCTCACATTATATATTAATTATTTTGAAAATGGAACTAGATGTATCATCTCCAAATTTGCAGATGATAAAAGGTGTGTGAGGGTGAGCTATGAGAAACATGCAGACATGCTTCAGTGTGATTTGAACAGGCTCAATGTGTGGGCATGTGCAAAGCAGTTGCAGTAAAATGTGGATAAATGTGAAGTTATCCAATTTAGCAGCAATAATAGGAAGACAGATTATTATGTGAATGGGTGTAAATTGAGAGAGGTGGATACTCAGCGAGGCCTTGGTGTCCGTATGCATCAGTAAGTGAAAGTCAGCGCGCATGTACAACCGGCAGTAAAGAAGACAACTGTAATGCTGCCCTTCATAGGGATAAGATTGGAGTACAGGAAGAGAGATGTGTCACTGCAGTTGTACAGGGCATTGCTGAGGCCACACTTCGAGTATTGTGTGCAGTTTTGGTGTCCTTATCTGAGGAAGGATATCCTCGCTATAGAGGGAGTACAGCGAATGTTTACCAGGCTGATTCCTGGGATGGCAAGTCTGTGATATGAAGAGAGACTAAGTCGGTTAGGGCTTTATTCATTGGAGTTCATTCGAGTGAAACATATAATATTGGACCATGTTTAGACAGGGTAGATTCAGAAAGAATGTTCCTGATGCTCAGGGAGTTGAGGACGAGGGTTCATGGTTTGAGGATAAGCATCAACCTTTTAGAACAGAGGTGAGGAGAAATTTCTCCACTCTGATGATCTATGGACTTCGCTACCACAGAAAGTAGCTGAGGCCAAAACCTTTCGTGATTTCAGGAAGAAATTATGTATCGCTCTTGGGGCTAAAGTGCTCACGGGATGTGGGAGCAAGGGATGGTCAGGATATTGAAGTTGATGATGATCCATAATCAAACTGAATGTCGGAGCTGGGTCGAAAGGCCGAATGGCCTGCTCCTGCTGTTCCTATATTTCAATGTTTCTATGATTGTGAAGCTGAGGTGAGTCTGTACACGGTGTGAATCTGAACATGATCCGAGTCCGAACCTTGTGTGAATCTGAACAGCGTCTCTGTCTGAACCTGGGTGGGTCTGAACCTGGTGCGGGGCCTCTCGACATGATTGCCAGTATTCCACTTGCCTTCCTAACTGCCGATTCAACCTGCAGGTTAACCTTTAGAGAATCTTGAACAAGGCCTCCCAAATTCCTTTGTGCATCTGATTTTCTAAGCATTTCCCCATTTAGAAAATAGTCTATGCCTCCATTCCTCCTTCCAAAGAGCATAACCTCACACTTTTCCTCATTGTATTCCATCTGCCCCCTCTTTATCCACTGTCCTAACCTGTCCAAGTCCTTCTGCAGCCCTCCTCCTCCCCCTCCCACTTCCGCAATACTACCTGCCCCTCTGCATATCATTGCATCATCACCAAACTTAGCAACAGTGCCTTCATTTCGTTTTTCCAAATTATTAATGTATGTTGTGAAAATTTGTGGTCCCAGCACCGACCCCTGAGGCACACCACTTGTCACCGGCTGCCATCCTGAAAGAAGATCCCTTCATCCCTACTCTCTGCATTCTGCCAGTCAGCCAATCCTCTATCCATGCCAGGATCTTACCCTCAACACCATTGGCACTTAACTTATATAACAGTCTCCTATGCTGCGCCTTATCAAAGAAAGATCACCACCAATGCCACCACAATTTCCTCAGCTATGTCTTTAAGAACCCTGGAGTGTACTCCATTCGGTCCAGGTGATTTATCCACCCACAGACCTTTCAGTTTCCCCAGAACCTTCTCCTGAGTGATGGCCACTACACCCACCTGTGTCCCCCGACTCTCCTGAAGCTCTGGCATCCCACTGGTGTCTTCAACCGTGAAGACTGATGCAAACTAATCAGTTCCTCTGCCATTTCTTTGTTTCCTATTATTCCTTCTCCAGCCTCATTTTTCAGTGATCCAATGGGTATTTTTGCCTCTCTCTTAACTTTTATATATTGGAAAACCTCCTCCTCTCCTCTTTTATAATACAAGTTTGCTTACACTTATATTTCATCTTCTCCCCTCTTATTGCCTTTTTTAAGTTGTCCTCTGCTCGCTTCCCAATCTTCTGCCTTCCCACTAATCCTTGCCACTAAGGATGCTTTCCCTTTTGTGTTTTTGCTGTCAGCCATGGATTCCTCGTCCTCCCTGTGGCATGTTTCCTCCTCCTTGGGATGAATTTCTGTTGTGCCTCCCAAATAACTCTCAAGAACTCCTGCCATTGCTGTTCCACTGTCTTCCCTGCTCGGCTCCCTTTCCAATCAACTCTGGCCAGCTCCTCCTTCATGTCCTTGTAGTTATCTTTATTTAATTCAAATACCTTTACATCTGATTCCAGGTTTTTCCTCTCAAACTGCAGGGTAAATTCTATCATATTGTGGTCACTCCTCCCTAAGGGTTCCTTCACCTTAAGTTCCCTAATCAAGTCTGCCTCATTACACATCGCCAAATCCAGAATTGCCTGTTCCGTAGTAGGCTCTGTCACAAGCTGCTCCAAAAACCATCTCTTAGACATTCCACAAATTCCTTTTCTTGGGATCCACGACCTACCTGATTTTCCCAGTCCACCTTAGAATCTTAGAAACCTACATATTGAAGTCCCCCATGATTATTGTAACGTTGCCTTTTCTATCTCCTGATGTATTTTCTGCCCCTCATTCTCTCACTATCCTCATCCCTACCCTCAGACTGTACTTTACCCTTTACCTCCGCCAATCAGACACGATGTTTACATTTGAAGGCCAGTTTCCAATGTTCAAAGTCTCTCTATTTTTCCCTTGCCTCCTTTTTCCCTTTTGCCTGTAATTCAGATTGATTCAATTATTTTGCTTGCTGTTCCTCCCTTTCCTTTTCTTTTCCCTGTAATTCAAATAGTTTTAATTATTTTTTATATTGAGTCAGTTTCATTTGTAACTGAATTTCCAACGATTCTGACTGAGCTTCTGACAATTCCAAATGTTGTGCTATTGCCACAATTATCTCTCCTTTCTGTACTCTGTCAGGCAATGTCAACTGGAATGTGTTTCCAATTCCAAAAGCTTTGCTTTAGTCACTATCTGTCAGGTAACTTGCGTGACTTCCTCCACCCGCAGAAACTTCTGAGCCTCTGAAAGAGACATTAATCCAAACCACACTCCCTATTTAAACTGGAATACAACACCTGAAAAGAAAACACAAATCTGCTCACCGCTCACTGTCTTTGAGTTCACTAATCCCAAATCAATCCAGAAATACAGGTTTCAATCCCGGAGCCCCCAGTTGTTCTCAGTCAGGTTGGATACTCCCAGGTGTTCCATGAAGCTCGAGTGACCTGTAACTCTTTAACTTGAATCTGGCTAGAAGGAGCACGAGAGGTTTCACTTCAGGTGTGAGTGAACTGACCCACGAAGAACTCTTATTCAAAGCAAAGTTTAATTGAGAATATTGTTGACATGTAGAGTAAGACAATTAGCAAGAACATTTAACAATTACAAACAAGAAACACAACAACCACGATAATGTCCAACTCTGAAGGAAATATCTCTGGTATGTTCCAACCAAAGCCAACATCCAATCCACAAAACCCTCCAAATCACCACAATACAGCAGAGGTTAATGCCGAATTATTACACGTGTCCAGCCTCCTGGGCTGAATGCTCAAAATCCCTTGAGAAACTCAGAAGAGGTTGCAGTCGAGTCTGTTTCACAAAACACAGCCTTTTCAAAAGAGAAGGACAGGGAGAGGGAGAGAGATTGCGTCTGAGCTTGCTGCTAAACTGCTTCCCAAAACTAAACTAAAATACCAAAAAAAACTACCACCTGACTGCCACAGCTTAGCTCCACCTCCAGGGAAGCTGCACGATTGAAACAAAATTGCTGAAAGGTCCACTCACATGACAACATTAACACTCACGCTCTCAACTCAGCACTCCCCATTACCCCAACACTCTCTCTCTCTCACCAACACTATCCTGTCATGTCAACACACCCCCTCACCTCAACAGACTCCCGCTCACCTCAATACTCCCCTTCCCCTCTCTGCACAATCTCTATCACACAGACATTACACCCTTTCTCCTCAACACTAGCCGTCTCGCTTTTAAGTTCCCCCTCTCACATTTACATTGTCCCATAGAGGGTTAACATCAATTCCTCTCACCAGAACACGCGCTCTCAATTCAACACTCCCCCAATCAACACAACTCTCCCCCTCTCACCTTAACATGTTCCCCCCCTCACATCAATCCTCCCACTCACTTCTACATTCCCCCACGCACCACAACACTACCCATCTCATCTCGACGCTCCTCACCTCAAGATCCCCAAGATATGAATTTCCCGTCCCACACCGCATGGGAGTCGGAGCAGATGGGCACAGACCGTGTCAAGATCCAATTACCTCTGGTGGGATTATCCGAATTTGGGGAGAGCGCGGGGCCAAATCCTACTCTCTGTCTCACATCAACATTCTCCCTCTCTCATATCAGCTCTCTCTTCCCATCTCAGCACTCTGTCTCGCCTCAGCTCCCGCCATCTCCTTTTAACTTTCCCCCTCACCTCAACAAACTCCCCCTCATCTCAAGACATCGCCTCTCAACTCATCACTCTCCCGCTCACTTCCATAATAAACTTTCACTCCACACACAGCCCCCCACTCCACACAACTCAAACATCCGCCCGCTGTCCCTGCCCTGGGTGTGTTTGCTGGGGAAATTGCAGATGGAGTTTTATCTTGTGTTTCCCCGATGCTACACCTGTCCCTGCAGATGCAGAAATAACCTGATTCTTATTGGAACCAGGTATTTAGGAACAGCAGTGAGCGCACTCTCCTTTCACAACCTGCACAGATACATTACTGAATTGCTCTGATTGTCAATACACATCCAGGTGCATGGCTAACCTCATCCCTACTGCCTTTACCTTCCAGGTGTATCACCGACTTCATTCTTATTACCAACTGACAAACAGATACATCACTGACCTCACTCTTATTGTCGCTACTGATTCCCTGCGACCCCCACGTTACAAAACGAATAAAGGCAACACAGCAGCAGCGTCACACAAACTGTCTCAAAAACCTTCAGCTCCTTCAATCATTCTGATCCTGGGCTGATCTCAACAACATAAAGTTTGAATGCAGAATGTAAGTTTGTTCCTCCACGAATACACTTGGTTTAAATAATTGCGGAACAGAGCATCTATTTCAGGTCAAGCAGAGGTGGCAGTGTGGGAGCATGGTGCTAAATATCAGAATTATCTGTATCAATATCGGACTGCTCAGAGACCGGAATTAAAATAAATATATTCACTGCATGTGAAACATGTATAAAATGATATGCATTAAAAAGTTACTGCTGGTGTTCAGTGACTGCAACTAATGTTATTCACCTTGAGATCTCTATAAATCTACCTCTTCTGTTCTGTACAGTCAGTTGGAGAAACGGATTTCGAAATGTTTTTCAATTAGATTGAATAAGATCTCCACATACATTTTCACAAATTCCCTCAATAAATCCCCAGCTGAATTTAACAAGGCAGTCCCCACCAATTGAATTCTGGTTTTCACTCTGCGTGAGATGTCAGCCCCTCCGGGAATGTCACCCCGCTTGGTTAACGCTGACACACAGACTCACTGTTACTGGGAGATATTGCAAAGTGTTCTTGTGTTGGATCGGGTCATCTCACTGTCCCAATACTGCAAACAATCACAATATGGAACGGTTCTCACTTCTACACGGGACAAGTATTCCCCATTTGGCATTGATTGCAATCAGTTGGTCAATCTGATTTACTTTACTGGGGCAGTTTTCACCTGGCCTTCATCAATCGAGGGATTGAGTTTAGGAGTCCGGGGATAATGATGCAGCTATATAAGACCCTCGTCAGACCCCACTTGGAGTACTGTGCTCATTACAGGAGGGACGTGGAAATTATTGAAAGGGTGCAGAGAAGATTTACAAGGATGTTGCCTGGATTGGTAGGCATGCCTTATGAGGATATGTTGAGAGAGCTCCGTCTTTTCTCCTTGGAGAGACGAAGGATGAGAGGTGACCTGATAGAGGGATATAATATGTTGAGTGGTACAGATCGGGTGGACTCTCAGAGGCTTTTTCCCAGGGCTGAAATGGCTGCTACGATAGGACACAGGTTTAAGGTGCTGGGGAGTAGGTACAGAGGAGATGTGAGGGGTAAGTTTTTCACTCAGAGGGTGGTGGGTGAGTGGAATAGGCTGCCGTCAGTGGTGGTGGAGGCAAACTCGATGGGGTATTTTAAGAGACTCCTGGATGAGTACATGGGACTTAATAGGATTGAGGGTTCGAGGTAAGCCTATATATAAGCCTAGGTAGGTAGGGACATGACCGGCACAACTTGTGGGCCGAAGGGCCTGTTTGTGCTGTAGTTTTCCTATGTTCTGTACAACAGAAAATGTTTGCAATTAATTCATTCGAATTCCCAAATGTCTGAACTGTATTTAGGAAAGATCTGAAGGAGTATTTCACAAACTATAACAACAAATTAACAGAAGACCGTTATTATAAAAGCACAAATGGAAAATATCAATATCAGTGAGGCTGCCCTGGGATTACTTCATGGACAGTGATGGAAACGTGTTTGATACAGAAGATACACGTCCCTTTTATCAGCCTGTTTGAATTGGCAGTGCAGCAAGACCATATACTTTACCCAGTGCTGTCCCTATCCTTGGAAATGTTCAATGGGAGCACAATTTACAGTAACCCAATGGCAAATACAGAAACATGGTTCAGAATGGGGTTCGACACAGAGTAAACACCCTTTGCAGTGAACCATTCAATGGGACACTGCAGAGTGAGCTTTGCTCTGTCTGCAATCCCGTGTGTAACCGTTCTGGGAGGGTTTCAGAGGGCAGTATCAAGAGGAGATGTATCTGTATTGAACTTTTCTTTACCCAGACATGGGATTATTTTCTGGCAATATACAGGGAGAGCAGAACTATATGTATCTCTGTGTCCACCTGCGCTCGAGTTCCTGATGGGACAGTGTCGAGAGATTTTCTGTGTACCTTACCCTGTGCTGCTCCTGCCCAGGTCTTTAGTGTTTGGACAGTCTATGCGGACATTTTTTGTGCATCTCACCCTTGCTACACCTTCACTGGAGTTCTTGGTGAAACAGTGTGGAGGGAGGTTTCTGGAAATCTCAGCCTGAGCTGCATCTGAACTCACAATGGTTGCTTCTGTCTTGGGAGAGTTTGATGGGGACATTATAGAGGGAGATTTACTCTACGTTTAACAACGTATTGTCCCTATCCTGGGTATCCTGGGAGTGTTTGATGAGGACACTGTAGAGAGAGGTTTATTATGTATCTTCCCCCCCCCCCCCCCGCGACCCCGGCCAATGTTGTTGCTGTTCTGGGTGGTGCAGAGGGAATTTTACCATGTGAATGTTTGATGGGCACAGTCTTAAATTTACTCTGCGTTTATCCCCATGCTGTACACGTCCTGGGAGTGTTTGATGGGGACATTGATGGGGGAAATTTACTTTGTATCTAACCCCGTCCAGTACCTGTCCTGTACGTTGCCGGTCTCCCAAGTTAGCATGGCTAATCCAACTAACTCCCACATCTTTGGAGCGTGGGAGGAAATGAGAGCACACAGAGGATTCCCACGCAGACAGGGGAGAACGTGCACACTCCACACAGAGAGTGACCCGAGGCTGGAATCAAACCCGGGTCTTTGGCGCCATGAGGCAGCAGCGCCAACCAGTGTGTTACAGAACCTCACCCCCACCACAAAATTCCCCTCTCACCACCACACTCCCACTGTCACCTCAACACTCCCACTGTCAGCTCAACGCTCTCCCCCCCTCCTCACCTCAACACTCCCACTGTCACCTCCACACTCCCACTGTCACCTCCACACTCCCACTGTCACCTCCACGCTCCCCACCTCTGACCTCAACGCTCTCCCCGCTCTGACCTCAACACTACCCCCTCACCTCAACACTCTCCCCCCTCACCTCAACACTCCCCCCTCACCTCAACACTCCCCCCTCTCACCTCAACACTCTCCCCCCTCACCTCAACACTCTCCCCCCTCACCTCAACGATCTCCCCCTCACCTCAACACTCTCCGCACCTCACCTCAACACTCTCCCCGACCTCACCTCAACACTCCCCCCTCACCTCAACACTCCCCCCTCTCACCTCAACACTCCCCCCTCTCACATCAACACTCTCCCCCCGTCACCTCAACACTCCCCCCTCTCACCTCAACACTCTCCCCCTCACCTCAACACTCTCCCCCTCACCTCAACAGTCTCCCCCACCTCACCTCTCTCCCCCACCTCACCTCAACACTCTCCCCCTCTCACATCAACACTCTCCCCCCCTCACCTCAACACTCCCCCCCACCTCAACACTCCCCCCTCTCACCTCAACACTCCCCCCCTCACCTCAAAACTCTCCCCCCCTCACCTCCACACTCCCACTGTCACCTCAACACTCCCCCCTCTCGCCTCGACTCTCTCCCCCTCTCGCCTCGACGCTCTCCCACTCTCGCCTCGACGCTCTCCCCCCTCCGGCCTCAACGCTCCCCCCTCTCGCCAAAACGCTCCCCCCTCGCCACAACGCGCTCCCCCTCTCACCTCAACAGTCTTCCCCTCTCGCCTGAACACTCTCCCCCTCTCGCCTCAACACTCTCCCCCTCTCACCTCAACACTCTCCCCACCTCACCTCAACACTCTCCCCCACCTCACCTCAACACTCCCCCCTCTCACCTCAACACTCCCCCCTCTCACATCAACACTCTCCCCCCGTCACCTCAACACTCCCCCCTCTCACCTCAACACTCTCCCCCAGACCTCAACACTCTCCCCCTCACCTCAACAGTCTCCCCCACCTCACCTCTCTCCCCCACCTCACATCAACACTCTCCCCCTCTCACCTCAACACTCTCCCCCCTCACCTCAACACTCCCCCCCACCTCAACACTCCCCCCTCTCACCTCAACACTCCCCCCCTCACCTCAACACTCTCCCCCCTCACCTCCACACTCCCACTGTCACCTCAACACTCCCCCCTCTCGCCTCGACTCTCTCCCCCTCGCGCCTCGACGCTCTCCCCTCTCCGGCCTCAACGCTTCCCCCTCTCGCCAAAACGCTCCCCCCTCGCCTCAACGCGCTCCCCCTCTCACCTCAACAGTCTCCCCCTCTCGCCTCAACACTCTCCCCCTCTCGCCTCAACACTCTCCCCCTCTCACCTCAACACTCTCCCCCTCTCGCCTCAACACTCTCCCCCTCTCGCCTCAACACTCTCCCCCTCTCGCCTCAACACTCTCCCCCTCTCGCCTCAACACTCTCCCCCTCTCGCCTCAACACTCTCCCCCTCTCGCCTCAACGCTCTCCCCCTCTCGCCTCAACACTCTCCCCCTCTCGCCTCAACGCTCTCCCCCTCTCGCCTCAACGCTCTCCCCCTCTCGCCTCAACACTCTCCCCCCTCGACTCAACGCTCTCCCCCTCTCGCCTCAACACTCTCCCCCACTCGCCTCAACACTCTCCCCCTCTCGCCTCAACGCTCTCCCCCTCTCGCCTCAACACTCTCCCCCTCTCGCCTCAACGCTCTCCCCCTCTCGCCTCAACACTCTCCCCCTCTCGCCTCAACGCTCTCCCCCTCTCGCCTCAACGCTCTCCCCCTCTCGCCTCAACACTCTCCCCCCTCGACTCAACGCTCTCCCCCTCTCGCCTCAACACTCTCCCCCTCTCGCCTCTGCGCTCTCCCCCCCTCTCGCCTCGACGCTCCCCCCTCGTCTCGACGCTCTCCCCCCTCTCGCCTCGACGCCCTCCCCCCTCCCGCCTCAACGCTCCCCCCTCTCGCCAAAACGCTCCCCCCTCGCCTCAACGCTCTCCCCCCTCTCGCCTCAACACTCTCCCCCCCTCTCGGCTCAACGCTCTCCCCCCTCTCACCTCAACACTCTCCCCCCCTCTCGGCTCAACGCTCTCCCCCCTCTCACCTCAACACTCTCCCCCCTCGCCACAACACTCTCCCCCCTCGCCTCAACACCCTCCCCCTCTCGCCTCAACACTCTCCCCCTCTCGCCTCAACACTCTCCCCCTCTCGCCTCAACACTCTCCCCCTCTCGCCTCAACACCCTCCCCCTCTCGCCTCAACACTCTCCCCCCTCTCACCTCAACACTCTCCCCCTCTCGCCTCAACACTCTCCCCCTCTCACCTCAACACTCTCCCCCCTCTTACCTCAACACTCTCCCCCTCTCACCTCAACACTCTCCCCCCTCTTACCTCAACACTCTCCCCCTCTCGCCTCAACGCTCCCCCCCTCTCACCTGTACACACTCTGTATCTCACCCTCTGCTATTCCTGCACTGGAGATTCGTGTTTGGACAGTGTAGAGGGAGATAGTTTGTGTATCTGGGCCTGTGCTGCATCTACAATGAGGGTATTTGATGGGAGTGTAGAGGCAGCTTATCCTTGTAAATGTCCGATGGGCGGAATCTTACGGATATCGAGCCTGAAGGTTGCCTGACTAAGTTGAACCTTCACTTTAGCAGCCGTGAGACAGCCTGGTCACACAGTTAAGATGGGGTGGCAGTGACACGGGACTTCTGTAGCTGACATTGGAGTGTTTGATGGGATGTTGCAGATTATGTTTGCTCCGTGTTTAAGGGCTGTCACCGTTCCCTCCGCACTCTGGCTGGCAGCGTGAGGGGACAGACTGACTTCACACCTAATCCCTGCAGTAAATATCCTGGGAGTGTTTGTTGGATCAGTGTGTATTGATATAACACCATGTTGTTCCCCTCTCATCTGAAAGCTCCCCCTTCACATCACCACACTCCCTCTCACCTCAGTAACCGCCTCTCACCTCAACTCCCACCGTCCACAGCAACACCCCTCACCTCAACACTGACCCTCTCACCTCAAAATTCCCCTTCACCTCAACACTCTCTCTCTCACCCCACTCACATCAAAAATAGGATTGACCTTGTGAGTTCCTTCAATCTTTCTGATTCTAGGCTGCCATCAACAGCATAAAGTTTCACTGTGCACCGTCCGTCTGTTCCTCCAGGAATACCCGAGTGTTAAATAATTTCTGAATAGAGCATCTATTTCAGGTCAGGGAAAGGTAGCGGCGTTGAAGCATGATGCTAAATACCAGCATTAACTATACCAATGTCTGATTTCTCCATGTCCCGTGTTACATTGATTTGGGTGAGAATTTAGGAGGCATGGTTAGTAAGTTTGCAGATGACATCAAGATTGGTGGCATAGTGGACAGTGAAGGTTATCTCCGATTGCAACGGGATCTTGATCAATTGGGCCAGTGGGCTGACAAATGGCAAATGAAGTTTAATTTAGATAAATGCGAGATGATGCATTTTGGTAGATGGAATCAGGGCAGGACTTACTGAGTTACCCTTACTGGGTAGGGAGTTGGGGAGAGTTACAGAACAAAGAAATCTAGAGCGGGGGTAAGGGAAATACAGACATTGACAGCAAAACAGAGGGTTGAAGTGAGATGGTGGGATGAGACACATGGTCTGGGTGGGGGGGGGGGGGGGTGTCCAGTGTGGGCTCAGAACAAAGAACAATAAAGCACAGGAACGGGCCCTTCGGCCCTCCAAGCCTGCCCCGATCTATTCCCAGTCTGTTAGAACCGAGAACCGTAGAACATTACAGCACAGAAACAGACCTT
Organism: Mustelus asterias; assembly: GCF_964213995.1. NCBI lineage: Eukaryota > Metazoa > Chordata > Chondrichthyes > Carcharhiniformes > Triakidae > Mustelus > Mustelus asterias. The sequence continues at coordinate 244,910 of NW_027590544.1, forward strand.
TTGGTCCTTCTTGCCTGTGCCGAACCATTGTTCTGCCTCGTCCCACTGACCTGCACCTGGACCATATCCCTCCACACCCCTCTCATCCATGAACCCGTCCAAGTTTTTCTTAAATGGTAAAAGTGAGCCCGCATTCACCACTTCATCTGACAGCTCATTCCACGCTCCCACCACTCTCTGTGTGAAGAAGCCCCCCCTAATATTCCCCTCAAACTTTTCCCCCTTCACCCTTAACCCACGCCCTCTAGTTTTTTTTCTCCCCTAGCCTCAGTGGAAAAAGCCTGCTTCCATTCACTCTACCTATATCCATCATAATTTTATACACCTCTATCAATTGAACAAAGAACAATACAGCACAGGAACAGACCCTTCGGCCCTCCAAGCCCATGCCGCTCCCTGGTCCAAACTCGACCATTCTTTTGTATCCCTCCATTCCCACTCCGTTCATATGGCTATCGAGATAAGTCTTAAACGTTCCCAGTGTGTCCGCCTCCACCATCTTGCCTGGCAGCGCATTCCAGGCCCCCAGCACCCTCTGTGTGAAATATGTCCTTCTGATATCTGTGTTAAACCTCTCCCCCTTCACCTTGAACCTATGACCCCTCGTGAACGTCACCACCGACCTGGGGAAAAGCTTCCCACCGTTCACCCTATCTCTGCCTTTCATAATTTTATACACCTCGATTAGGTCACCCCTCATCCTCCGTCTTTCCAGTGAGGACAACCCCAGTTTACCCAATCTCTCCTCATAACTAAGCCCCTCCATACCCGGCAACATCCTGGTAAACCTCCTCTGTACTCTCTCCAAAGCCTCCACGTCCTTCAGGTAGTGCGGCGACCAGAACTGGATGCAGTATTCCAAATGCGGCCGAGCCAACGTTCTATACATCTGCAACATCAGACCCCAACTTTTGTACTCTATGCCCCGTCCTATAAAGGCAAGCATGCCATATGCCTTCTTCACCACCTTCTCCACCTGTGACGTCACCTTCAAGGATCTGTGGACATGCAGACCCAGGTCCCTCTGCGTATCTACATCCTTTATGGTTCTGCCATTTATCGTATAGCTCCTCCCTACATTATTTCTACCAAAATGCATCACTTCGCATTTATCATTATTGAACTCCATCTGCCATTTCTTTGCCCAAATTTCCAGCCTATCTATATCCTTCTGTCACTTCTGACAATGCTCCTCACATCTGCAAGTCCTGCCAATTTTGTGTCGTCCACAAACTTACTGATCACCCCAGTTACACGTTCTTCCAGATCGTTTATATAAATCACAAAGAGCAGAGGTCCCAATACAGAGCCCTGCGGAACACCACTAGTCACAGTCCTCCAGCCGGAAAAAGACCCTTCCACTACCACCCTCTGTCTTCTGTGACCAAGCCAGTTCTCCACCCATTTAGCCACCTCCCCCTTTATCCCATGAGATCCATCCTTTTTCACCAGCCTAACATGAGGGACTTTGTCAAACGCTTTACTAAAGTCCAGAGAGACGACATCCACGGCCCTTCCCTCGTCAACCATTCTCGTCACTTCTTCAAAAAACTCCACCAGGTTTGTGAGGCATGACCTCCCTCTCACAAAACCATGCTGACTATCGTTAATGAGTTTATTCCTTTCTAAATGCGCATACATCCTATCTCTAAGAATCTTCTCCAACAACTTCCCCACTACGGACGTCAGGTTCACCGGCCTATAATTTCCCGGGTTGTCCTTCCTACCCTTCTTAAATAACGGGACCACATTAGCTATCCTTCAATCCTCTGGGACCTCACCTGTGTCCAGTGACGAGACAAAGATTTGCGTCAGAGGCCCAGCGATTTCATCTCTCGTCTCCCTGAGGAGACTTGGATAGATTCCATCAGGCCCTGGGGATTTGGCAGTTTTTATATTCTCTAACAAACCTAACACATCCTCCCTTGTAATGGAGATTTTCTCCAACGGGTCAACACTCCCCTCCGAGACACTCCCAGTCAGCACATCCCCCTCCTTTGTGAATACCGACGCAAAGTACTCATTTAGGATCTCCCCTAATTCTTTGGGCTCCAAGCATAATTCCCCACTTTTATCCCTGAGCGGTCCGATTTTTTCCCTGACAACTCTTTTGTTCCTAACGGATGAATTAGTGACAGACAGCATGGTTTTGTAAGAGGGAGGTCGTGCCTTACAAATTTGGTGGAGTTTTTTGAGGAAGTGACAAAAACCGTTGATGAAGGAAGGGCCGTGGATGTCGTCAACATGGATTTCAGTAAGGCATTCGACAAAGTCCCACATGGCAGGTTGGTTAAGAAGGTTAAGGCTCATGGGATACAAGGAGAAGTCGCTAGATGGGTGGAGAACTGGCTTGGCCATAGGAGACAGAGGGTAGTGGTCGAAGGGTCTTTTTCCGGCTGGAGGTCTGTGACCAGTCGTGTTCCGCAGGGCTCTGTACTGGGACCTCTGCTATTTGTGATATTTTTAAATGATTTGGAAGAAGGTGTAACTGGTGTAATCAGCAAGTTTGCGGATGACACGAAGATGGCTGGACTTGCGGATAGCGAAGAGCATTGTCGGGCAATACAGCAGGATATAGATAGGCTGGAAAATTGGGCGGAGAGGTGGCAGATGGAGTTTAATCCGGATAAATGCGAAGTAATGCATTTTGGAAGAAATAATGTAGGGAGGAGTTATACAATAAATGGCAGAGTCATCAGGAGTATAGAAACACAGAGGGACCTAGGTGTGCAAGTCCACAAATCCTTGAAGGTGGCAACACAGGTGGAGAAGGTGATGAAGAAGGCATATGGTATGCTTGCCTTTATAGGACGGGGTATAGAGTATAAAAGCTGGAGTCTGATGATGCAGCTGTATAGAACGCTGGTTAGGCCACATTTGGAGTACTGCGTCCAGTTCTGGTCGCCGCACTACCAGAAGGACGTGGAGGCGTTAGAGAGAGTGCAGAGAAGGTTTACCAGGATGTTGCCTGGTATGGAGGGACTTAGCTATGAGGAGAGATTGGGTAAACTGGGGTTGTTCTCCCTGGAAAGACGGAGAATGGGGGGAGATCTAATAGAGGTGTACAAGATTATGAAGTGTATAGATAGGATGAACAGTGGGAAGCATTTTCCCAGGTCGGAGGTGACGATCACGAGGGGTCACGGGCACTAGGTGAGAGGGGCGAAGTATAACTCAGATATCAGAGGGACGTTTTTTACACAGAGGGTGGTGGGGGCCTGGAATGCGCTGCCAAGTAGGGTGGTGGAGGCAGGCACGCTGACATCGTTTAAGGCTTACCTGGATAGTCACATGAGCAGCCTGGGAATGGAGGGATACAAATGATTGGTCTAGTTGGACCAAGGAGCGGCGCAGGCTTGGAAGGCCGAAGGGCCTGTTTCCTGTGCTGTACTGTTCTTTGTTCTTTGAATAAAATGCCTTGGGATTCTCCTTAATCCTTTCTGCCAAAGACATTTTGTGACCCCTTTTTGCCCTTCTAATTCCCGTTTGAGTTCTTTCCGACTTTCTTTGTACTCCTCCAGAGCTCCCTCCGTTTTTAGCTGCCTGGACCTAACATACGCCTCTCTTTTCTTTTTGACCAGTCCCTCAATTTCCCTGGTTATCCACGGTTCTCAAATCCTACTCTTCCTATCTTTTTTTACAGGCACATGCCTGTCCTGTAGCCCTAACAACTGTTCCTTAAAAGACTCCCACATGCCAGATGTGGATTTACCCTCAAACAGCCTCTCCCAATCAACAGCTGCCAATTTCTGCCTAATCCCACAAAAGTTAGCCTTCCCCCAATCCAACACCTTACTCTTGGGACACCACTCATCCTTTTCCATCACTATCCTAAAGCTAACAGAATTGTGGTCACTATTTGCCACATGTTTCCCTACCGAAACTTTGAAGACCTGATCGGGTTCATTCCCCAGTACTAGGTCCAGTATAGCCCCCTCTCTAGTCGGGCCATCTACATATTGTTTCAAGAACCCTCCTGTACGCATTTTACAAATTCCTCCCCATTCAGAGTCCCAGCTCTCAGTGATTTCCAGTCGATACCAGGGAAATTGAATTCTCCCACTACAACAACCCTATTTTTCATGCACCTATCCAGTATCTCCTGACATATCCGTTCTTCCACTTCCCTTGGCCTGTTGGGGGGCCTGCAGTATACCCCCAACATAGTGACTGCGCCCTTCCTGTTTCTAAGCTCCACCCACAGTGACTCGTTACACGACCCCTCTGAATTGTCCTCCCTCTGCACCGCTGTAATATGCTCTCCAACTAATACTGCTACTCCCCCACCTCTTTTGGCCCCTCCTCTGTCTCGCCTAAAACACTTGTACCCCGGAATATTCAGCTGCCAGTCCTGTCCCTCTTTCAATCAAGTCTCTGTCACGGCAACCAACTCCAAATTCCTCGTGAGCATTGAGGCCCTAAGTTCGTCTGCCTTACCTGCTACGCTCCTTGCATTGAAGTATAAGCACTCCAGACCTCCAGGCCCAGTGAGGTCATCCTCCCCCAGAGTGCTCTTCTTCTTTGCCAGCCTTGACCCAGCCCCAAGCTTGTCCCCAGCCTCTACACTTGTAGACCTAATATTTTGATCCCCACCCCCCTGCCATACTAGTTTAAATCCCCCCGAACTGCACTAGCAAAACTCCCAGCCAGGATATTCGTGCCCTTCCAATATAGTTGTGACCCGTCCTTCTTGTACAGGTGCCATCCTCTCCTGAAAACTTCCCATTGATCTAGGAAAATGAAGCCCTCCCTCTTGAACCGGCACGGTAGCACAGTGATTAGCACTGCTGCTTCACAGCTCCAGGGACCTGGGTTCGATTCCCGGCTTGGGTCACTGTCTGTGTGGAGTTAGCACATTCTCCTCGTGTCTGCGTGGGTTTCCTCCGGTTGCTCCGGTTTCCTCCCACAGTCCAAAGATGTGCGGGTTCGGTTGATTGGCCATGCTAAAATTGCCCCTTAGTGTCCTGGGATGAGTAGGTTAGAGGGATTCATGGGTAAAATATGTAGGGATATGGGGGTAGGGCCTGGGTGGGATTGTGGTCGGTGCAGACTCCATGGGCCGAAAGGCCTCTTTCTGTACTGTAGGGTTTCTATGATGTCTATGATTTGGACCAGTCCTTTAGCCAAGCATTCAATTGTACTAACTTCCTATTCTTAGCCTCACTGGCACGTGAGGCTAATCTCCCCTCATTCGTCTATGCTCCAGGGAAGAAAGTCCTAACCTGTTCAACCTTTCTCTGTAACTCAGTTTCTCAAGTCCCGGCAACAGCCTTGTAAACCTTCTCTGCACTCTTTCAACCTTATTAATATCCTTCCTGTAATTAGGTGACCAAAACTGCTCACAATACTCTAAATTCGGCCTCACCAATGTCTCATACAACCTCACCATAACATTCCAACTCTTATACTCAATACTTTGATTTGTAAAGGCCAATGTACCAAAAGCACTCTTTACGGCCTTAACTACCTGTGACCCCACTTTTATGTATTATGTATCTGTATTCCCAGATCCCTCTGTTCTACTGCACTCCTCAGTGTCCTACCATTTACCTTGTATGTTCTACCTTGGTTTGTCCTTCCAAAGTGCAATACCTCACACTTGTCTGCATTAAACTCCATCTGCCATTTTGCAGCCCATTTTGCGAGCAAATCCCTCTGCAAGCTGTGAAAACCTTCCTCACTGTCCACGACACCTCCAATCTTTGTATCGTCAACAAATTTGCTGATCCAATTTACCACATTATCATCCAGATCATTGATATAGATGACAAACAACAATGGACCCAGCACTGATCCCTGTGGCACACCACTAGTCACAGGCCTCCACTCAGAGAAGCAATCCTCCACTACCACTCTCTGGCTTCTTCCATTGAGCCAATGTCTAAGCAAGTTTACGACCTCTCCATGTTTCCCTAGCGACTGAAACTTCCTAAGTAACCTCCCATGTGGGACTTTGTCAAAGGCCTTACTGAATTCCATGTCGACAACATCCACCGCCTTCCCTTCATCCACTCTCCTGGTAACCTCCTCGAAAAACTCCAATAGATTGGTTAAACATGACCTACCACGCACAAAGCCATGTTGACTCTCCCTAATGAGTCCCTGTCTATCCAATTATTTGTAGATCCTATCTCTTAGTACTCCTTCCATTAATTTACCTCCTGCTGACGTCAAACTTACCGGCCTATAATTTCCCGCATTACGTTTTGAGCCTTTTTTAAACAACGGAACAACATGAGTTATCCTCCAATCATCCAGCCACTGACCCGTGGATACCGACATTTTAAACATATCTTCCAGGGCCCCTGCAATTTCAACACGAGACTCCTTCAAGGTCCGAGGGAATACCCTGTCCGGTCCTGGGGATTTATCTACTCTGATTTGCCTCAAGACAGCAAGCACCTCCTCCCCTTTAATCTGTATAGGTTCCATGACCTCCCTACTTATTTGCCTTATTTCCATAGACTCCATGCCCGTTTCCTTAGTAAATATATTTTGGTTCCGTACATGGCCGACCACTCTGATCTTCAAGAGGACCAATTTTATCCCTTACTATCCTTTTGCTCATAATACACCTGTAGAAGCTCTTCGGATTATCCTTCACCTTGTCTGCGAAAGCAACCTCATATCTTCTTTTCGCCCTCCTGATTTCTTTCTTAAGTAGTTTCTTGCACTTTTTATACTCCTCAAGCATCTTATTTGCTCCCTGTTGCCTATACATGTCACACATCTCTCTCTTCTTCATCATCAGAGTTCCAATATCCCTCGAGAACCAAGGTTCCTTATTCTTTTTCACTTTGCCTTTCATCCTGACAAGAACAGACAAACTCTGCACTCTCAAAATTTCTCCTTTGAAGGCCTCCCACTTACCAATCACACCCTTGCCAGAGAAGAGCCTGTCTCAGTCCTCACTTTTTAGATCCTTTCTCATTTCTTCAAATTTGGCCGTTTTCCGGTTTAGAACCTTAACCCGAGGACCAGATCTATCTTTATCCATGATCAAGAACAAAACAAAGAACAAAGAATGATACAGCACAGGAACAGGCCCTTCGGCCCTCCAAGCCCGCACCGCTCCCTGGTCCAAACTAGGCCATTCTTTTGTATCCCTCCATTCCCACTCCGTTCATATGGCTATCTAGATAAGTCTCAAACGTTCCCAGTGTGTCCGCCTCCACCACATTGCCCGGCAGCGCAGTCCAGGCCCCCACCACCCTCTGTGTAAAATACGTCCTTCTGATATCCCTGTTAAACCTCCCCCCCTCACCTTGAACCTATGACCCCTCGTGAACATCACCGCCGACCTGGGGAAAAGCTTCCCACCGTTCACCCTATCTATGCCTTTCATAATTATATACACCTCTATCAGTTCACTCCTCATCCTCCATCTTTCCAGTGAGAACAACCCCAGTTTACCCAATCTCTACTCATAACTAAGCCCCTCCATACCAGGCAACATTCTGGTAAACCTCCTCTGCACTCTCTCCAAAGCCTCCACGTCCTTCTGGTAGTGTGGCGACCAGAACTGGACGCAGTATTCCAAATGCGGCTGAACCAACGTTCTGTACAACTGCAACATCAGACCCCAACTTTTATACTCTATGCCCCGTCCTATAAAGGCAAGCATGCCATTTGCCTTATTCACTACCTTCTCCACCTGTGACATCACCTTCAAGGATCTGTGGACATGCACACCCAGGTCCCACTGCGTATCTACACCCTTTATGGTTCTGCCATTTATCGTATAGCTCCCCTTACGTTAGTTCCACCAAAATGCATCACTTCGCATTTAATAGGATTGAACTCCATCTGCCATTTCTTTGCCCAAATTTCCAGCCTATCTATATCCTTCTGTAGCCTCTGACAATGTTCCTCACTATCTACATGTCCAGCCATTTTCGTGTTGTCCGCAAACTTACTGATCACCCCAGTTACACCTTCTTCCAGATCGTTTATATAAATCACAAACAGCAGAGGTCCCAATACAGAGCCCTGCGGAACACCACTAGTCACAGTCCTCCAGCCGGAAAAAGACCCTTCCACGATCACCCTCTGTCTTCTGTGACCCAGCCAGTTCTCCACCCATCGAGCCACCTCCCCCTTTATCCCATGAAATCCAATCTTTTGCACCAACCTGCCATGAGAGACTTTTTCAAACGCTTTACTAAAGTCCATATAGACGACATCCACGACCCTTCCCTCGTCAACCATTCTAGTCACTTCTTCAAAAAACTCCACCAGGTCAGTGAGGCATGACCTCCCTCTCACAAAACCATGCTGACTATCGTTAATGATTTTATTCCTTTCTAAATGCGCATACATCCTATCTCTAAGAATCTTCTTCAACAACTTCCCTACAATTAATAACTAAATGGTGTGAGATCACAACTTTCTGAGGGACAGAGGGATTGGGCCGTCCTTGGGCATGAATCAAAAGGGGCTAATATACAGGTACAGCAATTAATTAGAAATGTCATAAAATGTTACCATTTATTACGAGGGAATGAATTATTAAATAGGAAGGGTCAGAAATTCCTCAGATATAGGAGCAGAATTAGGCCATTCGGCCCATCGAGTCCGTTCCATCATTCGATCATGGCCGATATGCTCCTCATCCCCATGTTCCTGCCTTCTCCCCATAACCCTTCAACCCATCACCAATTAATAATCTGTCTAACCCCTCCTTAAATTTACTCACTGTCCCAGCATCCTCCGCTCTTTGGGGGAGCGAATTCCACAGATTCACAACCCTTTGGGAGAAGTCGTTTCTCTTCAGCTCTGTTTTAAATTTGCTACCCCTTATCCTAAGACTGTGACCTCTCGTCCTAGAATGTCCCACAAGAGGAAGCATCCGCTCCACGTCTACTTTATCCACACCTTTTATCATCTTGTCAATTTGATCTCTCATTCTTCTAAATTCCAGTATGTTTCCAGTGTGCAAGGCATTGGAGAGACTACCTCTGGAGTATTGTGTACAATACTTGATTCCTTATCTATAGAAAGATGGTAATGTGCTAGAAAACTGCCCCAGGCAACTGTGAATTCCTCCAACTGGTATTTAATGTAGACTTGAATTGATTTATTTTAAAACGGTTTATTTTAAACATATTGAGACCGGCCTGAAAGTGGTAGACTGGGGACTATCACACAAATGCTCTCAATCTGATGGTGTGTTGGTATTGTCACTGGGCTGGGAGCCCAGAGTCCGAGGGTAATGCACTGGGCAGCCAGCTTCCAATCACACCACAGCAAATAGTGAAATCTCAATTCAATAAAAATCTGTCATTAAAGGCCTGGTGATGGCCATGAAACCATTGCCGTTAAAACCCATTTGGTTCACCGATGCCCTTTAGAGAAGGAATTTATCCGACTCCAGAATAAGGCCAGAGGATGCTGGAAAATCTCAGCAGGTCTGGTAGTCCCTGTAAGTCTTTCATGTGAATCCAGGTCCACACGATGTGGTTGACTCTGGAATGGCCCAGCAAGCAAGCTGCTCAGTTCAAGGGTAGTAAGGGATAGACCACAAGCAAGGAACTGGGAACAATCTGCACAAAATATTGGCCAGTTATTTTCAGTCTGGAAATGTAAAGCTGCCGTTTCGCTCTCAGTCAGGAACAGATCCCAGTTTTACACCAATCTCTGATTTAACAGCACATTGGAGAGCTGGTGCAGACACGATGGGCCAAATGGCCTCCTCCTGCACCAACACTATTCTGTGAAATCTTAGAAAACAGGGAAATGCTGGAATTAAACTCAGCAGGTTCGGCAGCATCTGTGCAGAGAGAGAGAGAAACAGAGTTAACATTTCAGCTCTGTGACCTTTCCTGTGAACTGGGGAAAGTTAGAAATGTAACAGGTTTGGAGAAAGGGGCGGGTGGGACAGGGACGAAAGGAAGGTCTGTGAGAGGGTGGAAGACAGGAGAGATTGAATGAGAGAAAAGTGAACCCCCCCCCAGAGCCAAACTCCCTCAGAGGCTCCCACACTGCATTCCAACAAACTGAACTGGATTGGACTGAATGGGAAGTCATGGGAATGTAACCCTCACTGACTTCATGGATCAAGTACATTTCTGGATGGAAATTAGCTGCATCGACTCCAGCCTGGTTGTTGGTGTGAAACACGAGCTGATGTCTATCTCTGTGTGTGTGTGTGTGTGTGAGTCCCTGCCTGCAGCTCCCAGAGAGTTTAAAATCCTGCATCTGTCTCTCTGCAGAGCTGGTGGGTAAAGACACATTTACAGCATTTATCAGACAGAAACTTCACTCTCATTCTCTCCCTCCCCTCCCCCAGCCAGTGCTTCTGTTAAAAAAGGCTAAACGCTTTATTTTGCAGCTCTGATCTCTGGTGAATCATTAACCATGAAGCACAGGGCACACACACACACACCCGGACACACAGCATTGTAAATCAGAAGTGGGATTTGTAAACGCAGCAACAAAGAACTTTGCAAGATATTGTTTCAGTTCAGGCAACTTAAGGAAAAGTGAACTTTGCAAGAATCAGCAAAGGGTGCAAACCTGTAGCGGATGGAGTCCTGGATGAACAAGTTGTACAATCCACATTCAGACCTGGCCTCTCTCTCTCTCTCTGGCAGTGCAGGGCTGCTGGTTCATTTAAATCCATCTTCTCTCAGCTCCCAGTGCTGGTGATGTGAAGCTGGGAGTGGGGGGGAGGGAGAGCCTTGGGATGAACCATTTGCCTGGTGCTCACTAACCCCCACACACACAAACACCCCCCCACACACTCAGAGACAGGTTGGTGTTGGACTGGCCCATACCTGGAGTAGGTGGGTTCAGGTGAGGTGTAGGAGCTGTGGTTGGATGGGTGGGGTGATTGGGGAGGTGTGGACAGTTTGAGTGACTCAGTGAGGTTATAAAAAGGCTGAGGCTCCTTTGTCCAGTCTCTCTCTCCACGTGGGTTGGTAAGTATCAGGTAAGCAGTGTCTTTGTGAGTGAGTGAGTCAGTGTGTGCTTGCATGGAGTTCCAGCTCTGATATTTTAACCCCCCTTTCCCAGCACAAAGCCCCTGTTCCTGGATCTCTCTCCCCACCATGGGAGAGGGGATGGAAGGAGTTGGAGAGATCACCGAGGGAAAACATGTGCGATGGTGAGTATGAACCTCTTCACTTTCTGTCTGCACCTTTCCCGCCTCAGCTCTGCTTTTCTCTCTGTTTGCAGCCTCCTCTCAATCTCCCTCTCCATCTTTCTATCTCTCAACCTTTCTCTCTCTCAATCTCTCTCCCTCTCAATCTCTCTCCCTCTCAATCTCTCTCCCTCTCAATCTCTCTCTCTCTCTCAATCTCTCTCCCTCTCAATCTCTCTCTCTCTCAATCTCTCTCCCTCTCAATCTCTCTCCCTCTCAATCTCTCTCTCTCTCAATCTTTCTCCCTCTCAATCTCTCTCCCTCTCAATCTCTCTCTCTCAATCTCTCTTCCTCTCAATCTCTCTCTCTCTCAATCTCTCTCCCTCTCAATCTCTCTCCCTCTCAATCTCTCTCCCTCTCAATCTCTCTCCCTCTCAATCTCTCTCCCTCTCAATCTCTCTCTCTATCTCTCTCCCTCTCAATCTCTCTCCCTCTCAATCTCTCTCTCTCTCAATCTCTCTCCCTCTCAATCTCTCTCCTTCTCAATCTCTCTCCCCGACATTGCCCCCCCCCCCGACATTGCCCCCCCCCGACATTGCCCCCCCCCGACATTGCCCCCCCCGACATTGCCCCCCCCCCGCCATTGCCCCCCCCGACATTGCCCCCCCCGACATTGCCCCCCCCCGACATTGCCCCCCCCGACATTGCCCCCCCCCGACATTGCCCCCCCCGACATTGCCCCCCCGACATTGCCCCCCCCGACATTGCCCCCCCCGACATTGCCCCCCCGACATTGCCCCCCCCGACTTTGTCCGAACGCTAACCCTCCCCCTGACTTGCCCCCCCCAACATTGCCCCCCCCCCGATATTCCCCCTCGAATTGCCCAGCTCCCCCTGACTTTGCCCCCACCCGAGTTTGCCCCCACCCCGAGTTTGCCCCCCCTGCTACCCCTCTCCATCTGTTCCCCCAACGCCTTTCCCCGCCCCACCAACAGACCCAAAGCCCGCTGCTGAATCCCCCCCTTCCCTTTACTGCCAATGCCCTATAGATTCCGCTCTCAGCTCAATCCCCCCCGAACCCCTCTCCTGAACCCACTCCCAATCCTTTTAAACCCCCCGCCCTCAGTCTCTCACCCCCAAATTCCCCTCTCCCCCCCCCCGCCTCCATCTGCCCCACCCCCCGCCTTCAGCTTCCCCCCCCCGCCTTCAGCTTCCCCCCCCCGCCTTCAGCTTCCCGCCCCCGCCTCCATCTGCCCCACCCCCCGCCTTCAGCTTCCCCCCCCCGCCTTCAGCTTCCCCGCCCCCGCCTTCAGCTTCCCCCCCCCGCCTTCAGCTTCCCCGCCCCCGCCTTCAGCTTCCCCCCCCCGACTTCAGCTTCCCCCCCCGCCTTCAGCTTCCCCGCCTTCAGCTTCCCCCCCCCGCCATCAGCTTCCCCCCCGCCTCCAGCTTCCCCCCCCCGCCTCCAGCTTCCCCCCCCCGCCTCCAGCTTCCCCCCCCCCCGCCTCCAGCTTCCCCCCCCGCCTCCAGCTTCCCCCCCCACCACCAGCTTCCCCCCCCCCCGCCTCCAGCTTCCCCCCCCCGCCTCCAGCTTCCCCCCCCAGCTTCCCCCCCCCGCCTCCAGCTTCCCCCCCCCTCCAGCTTCCCCCCCCCCGCCTCCAGCTTCCCCCCCCCCGCCTCCAGCTTCCCCCCCCCCCTCGCCTCCAGCTTCCCCCCCCCCCCCCCGCCTCCAGCTTCCCCCCCCCCCCGCCTCCAGCTTCCCCCCCCCCCCGCCTCCAGCTTCCCCCCCCCCCCCGCCTCCAGCTTCCCCCCCCCCCGCCTCCAGCTTCCCCCCCCCCCCCGCCTCCAGCTTCCCCCCCCCCCCCGCCTCCAGCTTCCCCCCCCCCCCCCGCCTCCAGCTTCCCCCCCCCCCGCCTCCAGCTTCCCCCCCCCCCCGCCTCCAGCTTCCCCCCCCCCCCCGCCTCCAGCTTCCCCCCCCCCCCGCCTCCAGCTTCCCCCCCCCGCCTCCAGCTTCCCCCCCCCCCCGGCGATCCTCTCTGCCCCTCCCCCCGATCCTCTCTGCCCCTCCCCCCGATCCTCTCTGCCCCTCCCCCCGATCCTCTCTGCCCCTCCCCCCGATCCTCTCTGCCCCTCCCCCCGATCCTCTCTGCCCCTCCCCCCGATCCTCTCTGCCCCTCCCCCCGATCCTCTCTGCCCCTCCCCCCGATCCTCTCTGCCCTCCCCCGGCGATCCTCTCTGCCCCTCCCCCCGATCCTCTCTGCCCGTCCCCCCGATCCTCTCTGCCCCTCCCCCCGATCCTCTCTGCCCCTCCCCCCGATCCTCTCTGCCCCTCCCCCCGATCCTCTCTGCCCAATCTTCTCCAATCCCACTCTAATCACCCCCCCACTCACTCTCTCTCAGGAACTCACCGCCAAAGCCGTCTGAGCCACTCCCAATCCTTCTCAACCCCCCGCCCTCAATCTCCACTAATTCCCCCCAAAACTCCTCTTTCCCCCACCTGATTCCCTGTCCCTCTGCCCCATCTCCTTTCATCCGACTGTAAGCACCCCCAATCTCTCTGACACCCACCGCCAATCTGACTCTCAGCCCCCTGAATCCTCCAAGTTCCTACCCCAATTCCTCAGCCCCCCCCCCCCCCAAAAGGCTCCCTTTGCCCCCCTGCCAAACCCAAGCCCCCCTGACGCCTGCACCCAATCCTTCCTCAGTCCTCCCCACCCCAGAATCCCTCTGAGTCACCCCCCCACTCCGAATCGCTCGACACCCCCCCAATTCTAACCCTGATGCAAGGCCCCACCCTAAATCCCTCTCTGAACTTCCCCCCTCCCAAATCCCTATGAATCCACCCCGCCCTCAATCCCTTTCCCTCCACCCCGACTCCCCCCTCCCGCTAACTCCCTCTCTGACTCCCTACCCCATCCAGACCCTCCCCAGATTCTAAGCCCCTGAGATTCCTCTAGAATCCCCCCTGAATGTCTCCCGAGATCGCCCCCACCCTCGCCACATTCCTCTGCCCCCGAATCCTGCTCCCTCTCCAATCCCACCCCTTCAATCTGTCTGAGCACCAAACCATGTCTTGTAATCCCCGTAAGCCCCCCAATCCTTCCTGTATCCCTCAGAACCCCAAAAATCCCCCTCTAAGCCCCCCCTTCCCAAATCCCCCTCAATTCCCCCCGATTCCCTCCCTCTCAGCCCCGCTAAATCCCAAAGTCCCCATGAGACCCTTAAATCCCCGAATCCCTCTAATTCCCTACCACAATCCCTGAGTCTCCCTCTCCACTCTCCCCCTTTAATCCCTCTCAATTCCCCCCCCCCCACTCCAGCCAATTCTGTCGTCCCTCCTCACAATCCCTCTAAATCTCCCGATCCTTCCCTCTGAGCCCCGTACCCCGCTCCCCCCACTGCCCAAACCATCTTCAAAGCCCCCCAGCTGAATATCCCTCTAAGTTCCCCTCTTTCCCCCCGCCTCCCCTCTCAACCTGGCAAATTCCCACTCCCTCCCTGTGAACAGCCTCTGGACTGACAGATCCCCCCCTTTCTAATTAGTACCCCCCCCCCCCAACCGCGCGTCCATCCCCGTCCACCACCCCCCTGTAAACAGCTCCTGGTGGAGTTGGATGTGGAAACTCTGCCCATTTTAAACATTAACGTTCAAATGACGAATTCCCCTGACACTGAGCAGCCTGTGTTATAACATCCCCCACCCCCATCCTGTACAACAGACCCCCTGTCTGATTCTTCCCCCCCATCTCCATTGCCCCCTTTCTCTGATAACCCCTGACTCTGGTCAGCCTGTGTTATAATATTCCCCCCACTTGTACAACAGCCTCCCCCACCAGCCCCTTCCCTCTCTGTCTAATAGCCCCTGGCTCTGAACAAGCCCCTGTATTACACACTCCCCCCTTTCAGCAGTGCTGAATCCCTCTGAATTGCCCCCGATTCCCTCCCTCTGCGTTCCTGGGCCTTTGCTGCTTGTGAACAGCAAACCCGTGATCTGGCCTGTCCCCCACGAGAGAGAGAGAGATAGAGAGAGACAGAGAAGTAGAGATGGAGATAGAGAGAATGCTGCTGTAATTCAGACGGAATGATTCACAGAGAGGGGGAAGCAGAGATCAGAGAGATGGAGATGGGGAGGATGCGACTGTAATTCAGACTGATTCATAGAGAAGGAAGCAGAGATCAGAGAGAGGGGGAAGCAGATAGAGAGAGTGAAGGAGATAGAGAGAGATAAGAGACAAATAAAAGCAGAGTTAAAGTTAAAATTTTATTTGTTAATCACAAGTAGGCTTACATTAACACTGCAATGAAGTTATTGTGAAAAGATATAGAGATGGGGAGTGAGAGAGAATGCTGCTGTACTTCAGACAGAATGAGTCACAGAGAGGGAGCAGAGATAGACAGAGGGGGGAGCAGAGATAGAGAGAGAGAAGGAGAGGAGGCTGCTGTGATTGAGATAAAATGATCCACAGAGAGAGAGAGAGATGTCCAGAGAGGCTGAGATACAAAGTGAGATGTCGCGATAAATAGAAAGTGGGGCTTTGGCAAGACAGAGTGACAAAGTTTCAGAGAGAGTGAAAGATAGAGAGAATGAGAGAAAAAGGGAAAGATGCTGCCATTGTGAGAGGCTGAGGTATAAAGGATGGGGAGAGACAGGGATTGGAAAGATGTGGAGAAACAGTTCTGAGGATGGGGGAGTTGCACAGACAGAGCTTCAGGGAGAGGGATTGAAATCTGTGGGATTACATTGGAGCAGGGATCACTGGGAATACCCCCTCCCCCTGACACACAGACCACGAACCCTCAGTGTAAAAGCCCCACCAGTCTATCTGTGAATAAAAATGAACGACAAAGACACGGGGACTTTTATTAATATTTTTCTCTCTGGTTATAGCTCTTGTCCGAGGATTCCTCACGGCAAAACTATTCGCTCTCTGCATCGCCAAAGTTTCCAATGGAATTCTCCTTGGAAGAGAGAAAGAGAAAATAAAGTGAAATTTGATTAAACACAAAACAAAAGCTGATTAAAAACAATAAAAGGCACAGCAAGATCCCAGGACTTGCTGAAATTCACAATCTCACTGGGGGGTGGGGGGGGGAACATTCACTTTCACCTCCTCATTATTAAACCCTGACAAAATGGGAACACGTTTCAAATGCAATGAACTTCCTGACTGTCCCGATATTGAATTTATTAAACACGTCAAAGCATTCTGGGGGCTTTACTCCAGAGACAGGCCAGTGAATAAACACAGGAGGCCCCAATGAAGTTCCCACTTCTATCAGTCACCTCTCCCCTCCCCGCACCCCCCCCCCCTCTGTTTCTCCCTCTCCGTCTCTTACACACTTCCCCCAGATCTATATCTGTCCAATACCCCGTCTCTGGATAACCTGTCCTGATCTCTGCTCTGTTTCTCTATCTCAGGGTGAATCTGGATTGAAATGCTCTCTCTAAGTTTCTGTCTGACCGTTTAAAATAAAACTCACAATCAAAAGGGAAATGAGAGCGGGGGCGGGAGCAGGAAAACCCACAATCCCACCCTGAAGCAGCTGCTGCACATTTTATTGAACCATTGAATTCAGCCACTTAAACCCTGTTGGGGAATTAAGCGAATGCAAAAGTGCTGCTGAGATTTAGGCCGTGAAGTGCGGCTTAGTCACAGAGGCTGCATTATTCCTCAGGTGGAAAGAACAAACCCCCCTCTCTCCCACCCCCCAGTTAAACAGAACAATCTTCTCCATCCACACCCACAAATCCCAGCGCCCTGTCTGAAAACACAAGCAGGACTCTGGGATTGAGAACAAGCCTTTCCCCCAGGCTCAGGAATTTGAATTTCAGCTCCCTCTCTCTCCCGAGTGCTTCACAGTGAGAGGGAGAGAGACTGGGAATGCTGCAATCAGGATCCCACAGGGAGACCCACACTGCAGGAGGACACCTCCCCCCCCCACAGAGCCTCTGTCTCTATCCCCCTACCCCCCTCCACTGAGCACCCAACACTCCCCACCCCTTCTCTGTTCACCCTGTTTCTCTCTCTCTCTACCCCACCCTCCTTCCCCTCCATCTTTTTATGTTTAAAGCATGGGGCTCTGTCATAGTGTGAGGAATATGGGGCAGGGGGACAGAGCATGAGTGCACAGCAAGATCCCACACACACAGCTTGAACAGGGCCAGATACAAAGTGATTTTGAAGTGAGGATTGGGGTAAAGTGAGTGGGAAATGAGGGAACCACACATCTCCCTCTCTCTCCCCTCCATCTCTCCGCCCCCCCCCCCCCCGCAAATGAAAATAATAAGTCACTCCAGCATTGGTGCTGTTTGTACATTCGATCTGAACAGGGAACCTTCCACTTCGAGCACAGTCACACCCTTCTCTGATTCCCTCTTTCTCTTGCTGTTTCTCTCTTTCTCTGCTTCTATCTCTGAACCTGTGTCTCTCTTGCTTTCCCCCCAGATCTATATATATATCCAATACCCCATCTCTGCCCCGGTCTCTCCTACTCTGGATAATCTGTCCTGATCTCTGCTCTGTTTCCCCGTCTGGGGATGAATGGGGATTAAAATGCTCTCTCTGATAAGTTTCTGTCTGACCGTTTCAAATAATGACGTGTTGTGAGCCACGTTTGCTATTTCTCAGGGATTTCCATGGGGAAATGGGGAGGGAAGCTCCTCCTGCAAAGCCACATCTCTCTCTCACTGCAATGTGGTAGCAGCCACATTCCAATATCTTTACAACACATCAAATATGAGGAAAATATATTTTCAAACACAACAGCACAGATTCAGCCTCAGTTACACAGTCGCTGTTTATAAATCCCACCTTCTGGGAGGCTGTGAGTGAGGGTCTTTATCTCAGAGTAAAGTAAAGTAAAGTTTATTTCTTAGTCACAAGTAAGGCTTACATTAACACTGCAATGAAGTTACTGTGAAATTCTCCTAGTCGCCACACTCTGGCGCCTGTTAATGCGCCAGAGTGGGTTAATGCACCTAACCAGAGACTGGGGAGCTGGCTGGGCTGTGAGTGCACAGCGGAGGCTCCCCCACCCCCACCCGCTAACCCACTCCCCTCCAATCTCTCTCCTCTCCCTGCCCCTCTGCCTTTGCTCTCTCTCTCTCTGTTACCATCCCTTTCTCTCTCTCTCTCTCTCTGTTACCATCCCTTTCTCTCTCTCTCTCTCTGTTACCATCCCTTTCTCTCTCTCTCTCTCTCTCTGTTACCATCCCTTTCTCTCTCTCTCTCTCTCCCTCCCTGATAACTCTCAATCACGGGAGAAAGATTGAAGAGAAAGAGATATAACTGGAAAACCCACAATCACATCCCAAATCCAATGAAAGGGTTGCCCAGGATGTTGCATGGTATGGAGGGTATTGGCTGTGAGGATTGATTGAATAAACTGGGATTGTTCTCCCTGGAAAGACAGAGGCTGAGGGACGACCAGCTGGAAGTTTATAAAATTATGAGGGGTGCGGCGAGGATGAACAGTTGGGAGCTTTTTCCCAGGACAGAAATGATAATTACAAGGGGAACAAGTTCAAGATAAGGGGGAAAGGTTGAGTGGACCTGTGCGGGGAAGGTTTTTAGACAGAGGGTGGTGGGGGCCTGGAATGCGCTGCCTAGTGAGGTGGTTGAGGCAGATACATTAGTGACATTTAAGACTTATCTGGATAGACACATGAACAAACGGGGTATAGAGGGATACAGGCCATTGGTCTCGATAGGTAAACATGATCGGCGCAGGCTTGGAGGGCCAAAGGACCTGTTCCTGTGCTGTGCTGTTCTTTGTATTAAAGTGGCTGCTGCAGGTTTTATTCGACCGTCGAGTCCCATCGATTTAAACACAGGCACTGTTTGGAAAAGGAGCAAAATGCAAAAGCCTTCCTGAGGTTAGGCCTGGGATTGAGGCCTGGTCACAGAGGCTGCATTATACATCCTGGACAAAGAACAGATTCCCCAGGCCCCGGCCAGTTCACCAGAACAATCCCCTCCAGCCCCGAAACCTCCCGGACAGGGCCTGGGAGGAGGGAGGGGGGGAAAAGGGAACCAGTGCTGCCCCCACCCCCTGTCCCCTTCCACCCTCCCCTCACACCGCACGCAGCCCCCATTACAGAATCATAGAATCCGACAGTACAGAAGGAGGCCATTCGGCCCATCAGGTCTACACCGCCCACATTCACATCCAGGCCCCATCCTCATTACTCCATGTGACTTTCTCTCTCTCTCTGTCTCTCTCTCCCTCTCTCTTTGTGTGACTTTCTCTCTCTGTCTCTGTCTCTCTCTCCCTCTCTCTTTGTGTGACTTTCTCTCTCTCTCTCTGTCTCTCTCTCCCTCTCTCTTTGTGTGACTTTCTCTCTCTCTCTGTCTCTCTCTCCCTCTCTCTTTGTGTGACTTTCTCTCTGTCTCTCCCGATCTCTCTCTCCCTGTCTAATATTGTTATGAAGTTGCATATATAAGGTTAAAAATGTGGTGTTTGACAAATGTAAATATTGAAAAGAAATGCTGAGAAAACCAAACCGAACCATCCAGCGTTGTGTCTTTAGAAAGCCTGTGTCTTTGTGCTGGGGATTTTAAACTGCAGAAAGCAGGCTGCAGAAGACAACTTTACAACATTTGTGTCCAAAGCAGCAGCCAGAGTCCCAGCAGAGCAAAACAGGCTTTGAATTGGGTCAATGATTTTAAAACAAGCTCTCAAACACACACAACCAAAAGACAGTTTCATTTTACAGATATTTAATTTACTCTTTCCCACTCACCAAAGGGTTTGTGACTAATTACAAAGCCGGGATATTTTAACCCCAGGGTTTCAAACTCCAGCCCCCCTCACACCCCACAATCGAACTAGAACAAAGAACAATACAGCACAGGAACAGGCCCTTCGGCCCTCCAAGCCCGTGCCGCTCCCCGGTCCAGGATTGAATCCTGAATCCAGGATCCCCGCCCAATTTTCCAGCCTATCTACATCCTAATATCCTATCCACCGAGCTGTCCCTCACAGCTACGATGCTTTGTTCATCACAACCTATTAACTCACCCCCACCCCCCCATTCCAGACCATGTGATCTCCAGGGAGAGGTGAAAACCCAGAGTGAAAACCCCAGGGCCAATATGGGGAAAAAAAAATCTGGGAAATTCCTCTCCGACCCCCTGAGGCGATCAAAACGAGTCCAGGAGATCACACTGGCCCTGATCAGAAAATGCTTCCCAACCCTATTCATTTCCACTTCTGCTTTTCGAACACCATCTGAATTCCCTGCCCCCGAGACAGGTTCCCAACTATCCGCAGTCTCGCTCTGTACTGGCACCAGCAAGATGATCATAGAATGAAGCCTTGAAACGAGAAACAAAGAACAATTAGCCCGCGCCGCTCCCCGGTCCAAACTAGACCACTCTTTTGTATCCCTCCATTCCCACTCCATTCATATAGCTATCTAGATAAGTCTTAAACGTTCCCAGTGTGTCCGCCTCCACCACCTTGCCCGGCAACACATTCCAGGCCCCCACGACCCTCTGTGTAAAATATGTCCTTCTGATATCTGTGTTAAACCTCCCCCCCTTCACCTTGAACCTATGACCCCTCGTGAACTCACCACCGACCCGGGGAAAAGCTTCCCACCGTTCACCCTATCTATGCCTTTCATAATTTTATACACCTCTATTAAGTCTCCCCTCATCCTCCGTCTTTCCAAGGAGAACAACCCCAGTTTCCCCAATCTCTCCTCATAACTAAGCCCCTCCATACCAGGCAACATCCTGGTAAACCTCCTCTGTACTCTCTCCAAAGCCTCCACGTCCTTCTGGTAGTGTGGCGAACAGAACTGGACGCAGTATTCCAAATGCGGCCGAACCAACGTTCTATACATCTGCAACATCAGACCCCAACTCTCTCTGTCTCTCTCACACACTGTCTCTGTTTAATATTGTTATGAAGCTGCATAAAGGGTAAAACATCTGGTGTTTGACAAATGTAAATATTGAAAAGAAATGCTGAGAAAACCAAACCAAACCATCCAGCGTTGTGTCTTTAGAAAGCCTGTATCTTTGTGCTGGGGATTTTAAACTGCAGAAAGCAGGCTGCAGAAGACAACTTTACAACATTTGTGTCCAAAGCAGCAGCCAGAGTCCCAGCAGAGCAAAACAGGCTTTGAATTGGGTCAATGATTTTAAAACAAGCTCTCAAACACACACAACCAATTGCATTCAAATTGGGGCGTTGGTGACAGCCTCAAGCCACTCAAATTGCAGGAATACTGTGAGGAAATTCTGGGTATTTAAACCCGGGACAGGGGGAAATAACGGGGAGGGAGCGACCTTGCTGCCTCTTTAGATTGAAGGAGGGAGAGTCTGATACTGAATCCTGCAGTAATATATACAGCTTCATCACATCACCATCTAAATAGAAGCAGAAACCAACTCAGAAAGTATTCCAGACCCAAGCAGCAGAAGAAAGTTCACACTTCCAACAGACGCCTGGTGTTATATTATTTGAGGGTGACTCTATTCTGTAATGATTTATTTCATTATTCCTGAGTGAGTCTTGTCATTGGAACAGCATTCTACTGGGGAGTTTATTCAGTTTGTTCATTGTTTTAATAAGGTTGTCACCCAGTCTAAATTAAAGACCTGTTAGTTGTTCCTGATGGAGAGAGTGTCAGATCCTGCTTTAATTTACCAATTCCTCCCACAGTCCAAAGCTGTGCGGGTTGGGTGGATTGGCCGTGTTAAATTGACCCCAGTGTCAGGGGGATTAGCAGGTTAAAAGTGTGGGGTTATGGGAATAGGGCCTGGTTGGGATTGTGGTCGGTACAGACTAGATGGGCCGAATGGCCTCCTTCTGCACTGTAGGGATTGAATGTCTAAAACCAGTAGCTTCCTCCTGTCTCACACACACTTACTTAAGATTACGAGGTGAGGTGTATCCCTTTAGGGGGTTACAAAATAGCGCAGAGGGAAACATCACCTCAGCGTGGTAACAATATTTACAATCCCACAATCACACACCCACCCTCCCTTAGTCAATGAATGAATGATTCAAATTACAATGAAGGTAATTCTGCACAGCAAGATCCCACTGCCAGTCCCACGATGGAGGAGGACACCCCCAGACTCTGTGTCTCTTTCCCCCTGCCCCTCCTGAGACCCTCTCACACCCCCCCCCCACACCCTCTCTGTTTAGCTCTCCCTCCATTTCTCTATCTCTCTCTCTGCCTCCTCCGCCTCCCCAACCCTTCTCCTTCCCCTCAATCTTTCCTGTTTAAAGTTCTGCTCATGGTCACAGTGCGAGGAATAGGGAGCCAGACCCACCTGTGTGCACAGCAAGATCCCACACACACAACCTGGTGAGGGCCAGATTAACTAAATGTTGTGGGTGAGGACTGCAGGAGAGTGTGGGGGAAATGGGATCCACTCCTCTCTCTCTCTCTCTCTCCCCCCAAATTAAATTGACAACAATTCACATTGGTGTTTTCTTTAACATTTTATTGAAAGATGAAATATAGACAGGAATGTCTGGGGAGAGAGAGAGGGGAGGGGTGCTGGGATTGGTAAGAACGCTGGAGAGACAGAGACAGGGAAATTCTATACCCCCCCCCCCCATCCAAATAGAAATTCCTGGGAAAAGAGAGAGAGAAAAGAATCTGGAGTCACACAGCACAGAAACAGGCCCTTCGGCCCACCAGCTCGATGCTGGCCATCAAATCCCAATCTATCCTCCTCCCATTCCCCAGCACTTGCTCCAGAGCCGACGATGCCTCGGTGCTTAAAGTGCTTGAATTTACCCGACCCCTTTTCAAGCTTTTTCCTTGAACCCACTTTGCGGTCCCTGAGCCAGATTTAGTTTAATAAAGTGTGGTCGTTGTTGCAGTGCAGGCAAAGGCCACAGGCCCAGTGTGTGCACAGCAAGATCCCACAGCAGCAGCAGCAGCAATGTGAACCTGAATCAGATGGGACACAGTCCTCCCCCCACCCCCCCCCACTCTCTCGCCTGCTGTGACCCCCCCTTCCCAACTCACTACCCTGTGTGTGTGTGTGTGTGTGTGTGTCTGCATCATCCCAAATCTCCAGAAAGGCTGGAACTCCCTCTTAAAAGTAACCCTTTTTAAAACTAAAATCACTGTGGTGCACAGCAAGATCCCACAAAGTGCAGTCAGCTGTGTTGAGCGTTTTTTAAATTTGGGAATTGTTTATACAGAGTGAGGGAGCCAGAGAGGGGCTGAGACAGTGAAATCCCTCTCTCAGGACCCTCAGAATTAAACTGGAGACCCTGTCCCTCACTGAAACCCCCCCTCCCTCTAACAGCCTGTGTCTCTCCCCCTGCATCTAACCCACAACTCCAGCTGTTTCCATCCCTCCCTCTTCCTCTCTCTCCCTGCCTCTCTGTCTACATCTGTTTCTGCTCGAGAAGAGACAGGGAGAGAGAGAGACGGGGAGAGACAGAGATAAAGCGAGAGAGACAGATATTTGATAATTAATTGTGTATGGTTGCATTATTGAGTGTGGTTTAATTTGGTGATTTTTTTATACAGAGAGGCAGAGAGAGAGGTGAAGACAGTGACATTCTCTCCCTGGCACCCTCGCAAGTTCAAAGACACAAAAGCTGCAGACACTCACACACATAAACTGGGTTTGGTAAGTTTCCCAATCTCTGCAGCTTCCCATGTGGCCCAGGGTTTGAATTGAAATTTAAAAGCAGCTTGGAGACACTGCAGGATTTTTGAGTTGAGTTTCTCCCGCCGTCACCCTGTAAATATAAAATAGACATTCCTGGATTACAATATTCCCTTGGACAGAGCAGAGGGAATGTGTGAGTGGTGTGTGTGTGTCTGAGACCTAGGCTGGATTTGGGAATATCTGCCTGCTGAAGAGGGTCAGTGAAACCATCCTGGCTGAATATCTCATCGCTAAAGAGTCACAGAGAGAGATATCTGATCAATAAATGTGTTACTGAACCCACTCTGGAGGCTCCCTCTATCTCTGTCTCTCTCAGTAACTTCATTGCAGTGTTAATGTAAGCTTTGTGACACTAGTAAATAAACTTTAAATCTTTCAACTTTAAAAACTCTCTCTTTCTGTCTCTCTCAGTAACTGCAGCGTTAATGTGCGCCTTACTTGTAACAGGAATAAACAAATTTTAAAACTTTAAACATCCTCTCTGTCTCTTTATCTCTCTGTCTCTTTCTGTCTCTTTATCTATGTCTCTGTCTCTGTGTGTCTCTGCCTCTCTCTGTCTCTCTCAGTAACTTCATTGCAGTGTTAATGTAAGCCTTACTTGTGACACTAATAATCAAACTTTAAAACTTTCAACTTTAAAAACTCTGTCTGTGTGTCTCTGTCTCAATTCAGACACTAGTTCAGTGCCAGGTTGAGAGGGGGTCAGTATTGAGCAGAATGGGAGGCAGTTTGATACAAAGTTTGCAGAAACTGCAGCGAGTGTTTGTAAACATGTTGGGGTTTGTGGAAAGGTCAGTGTGTAACAAGCTGAGGGAAGGTGTTTCCACTTCACATGTGGCTACTTTTTGGCAATGGGAGTTACCTTTGCATCTACAGGGAGCTCTGAAGCCTCATGGCTTTCTGCCTACCTCTGTTTGAACAGTTTAATATGTTTCAGCACTGAGACCTCTGGCCCTTGTTGGGAATATCAGTCTCCCAGAATACCAGTATACCTGACTGCCCACCTCCCCCCCGCCCGCCACCCCCAGCCCCCAACCCCCAACCCTGTGTGTGTTGTCCCAAGTCTGGAGACTTCCCCACAGTCCCCTGAAAGGTTTAAACTGCCTCTGAGAAAACACCCTTTTTAAAACAAAATCCCCAACATCCCACAAGCTGCAGTCAGCTGTGTTGAGTGTTTTGTAATTTGGGAAAAGTTTATACAGAGAGAGAGAGAGGCAGAGAGGGGCTGAGACAGTGAAATCAAACCCCCCGGGACACCCAGAATGAAAATTACACAGCACAAAATCCCAGGATTGCCCCTTTCCAGGTTTTACTGAGAGGTTGTCCAACTAAATATTAATTCCTGGGAAAAAGAGGGAGAGAGAGAGAATAAAGAGAGGCAGATAGAGGAAGGAAATGGAGAGAAAAGCAGAGAGAAATAGACAGAATGGGGGAAAAGCTGTGGAGAGGATGAAATGAAAATCTGAACATCTGTAAACTGAATTGTAAAGGCCTCTGTGAATTTTATTCAACAATTAGGTTCATTGCTCTGTCTCCGACCCCTGTTATTTTAGATTTAAAACAAACTTACAGACAGTTTCGTACATAATTTACTCTTTGCCACCCACCAAAGGGTTAACCTGTTTGTGACTAATTGCAAAGCCGGGATATTTTAACCCCAGGCTTTCAAACTCCAGCCCCCCCAAACACCCCACAATCGAACCATAACTGGTTCATCCGAGGAAGCGAGATTAAAATTAAACCTGGATCAGGGTAAGAAAGAGACAACTCACGTGTGGCCTATAGAACAGGCCTCAGTCCATCCATCCTCCTCTGGAGAAAAGCCCCTTGTCCAAGGATTCCGAGTCCCATTGCAGTCTTCAAAATTCAAATTCCTGGGAAGAAGAGAGAGAGAAAATAATTAATTAAAATACAAGAAATTGTTTAAATTAAATAGCACAAGAGGCCAGGATTCCCCTTCTGAGATTTTACTGAGAGATTGTCTAACTAGATATGAATTATTGGGGAAAAGAGAGAGAAAATTAATTAAATACAAGAAACCATTTAAATTAAATTTCACCGAAACGCAGGATTCCCCCCTCTCAGTTACACAATCTCTCAGAAACATCAGAATGGCATGAACAGAGAGAGAGAAATCTACAAACAGAATCTCCTAAAACTGAATTCAAATATCCACAACCCCCCCGTCCATCCCTGTCTCCCTCTCAGACTCCAGGAGCTGCTCATCTCCCTCTTTCAGTTTGGGAAAGGGCTGCTGATTCCTTCGGGACACTTTTTAAAATCGCCCTCCCGGGATTGATTTCTACAACTCCCTCCATCTCCCTTTCACTATCTCCCTCTCTTTTCTCCCTCTGCTCC